>NW_010227734.1:317-61431 GCF_000690775.1 Eurypyga helias | reverse complement strand
TTATTTAATTATGTAACTATATATAAATTATAATAAATCTAGTTCTGTAGATTTTATGAGGAGAAAGGACAATTCAAGTCCCAGTGTTGTGTATCTCTGCATTTTGTTTTCAGAAATAACTCTAGTGATTGATGACTTGAACTGTGAAAAGAGATGTGTCAAGCATAATGAAGTCAAATAATGCCATGTTTCTGTAAAAAAAAAAAAAATAAAATCAAATGGGCCAAATGCCTTTTCTTGGTATAGTTTTCCTGTCCTTACGCAGAAGTGGCCTTTGCCAAGAAGTATTTAGCAACTGAGAGGTGATAGAAGACCTTTGTTATCCTTCTTTATAGAAGGTGTGAAGAGCTCATTTGGTAGTGGTTGTGGAACACTAATTTTTGTTTACTTCTGAAAATAGCAGCAAGATTGCTCATTTCTTTAGTAGTGCTATGGCTGTCTTTCTTGCTGTGCTAACCTTTTAATTTTTATTCCCTTATGGCACTACCTGTGGGACATCAAATTCATGACTTAATATGCTTCCATATCCTCTTTCTGCCTTTGCACTAAAAAAAAAAAAAAAAAAAAATTGGTTTTTACCCTTTCATGTTTAATTTTCTTTTAGATTTATATTGGCAGAAGTTTGCAGAGGGTTTCTCTACTTTCAGGGTTGAAATTTGCTGTTCCCCTGAATTAAAATGAAATTGTTTTCCTTCATTTGTTTGCACTAAACGAATGGAAGGAGATGTTAAATGTGAACGCACACAATTTCCACTCTTTATTTATCAACTTTAAGACATGAGTATGTGGCTTGCTTTATATGGTAATGGAGTTAATTAAGAATTTGACTATTAAATGTAAATCATTTCTTCCCATTAGGTGTTTGTAATTTCTTTTCATTTGTACAGAGCCTCTACAGCATTGTAAACAAGTGAAAAGGAAGAAAATAAAACAGAGCTTTTAAAATAATGACATCCTACTTTTGCAGAGCAAAATTCTTCTCAAAAAATTTTAAAAATAACCAAATTTTCAGTTGAAAAAAGGAGCTACATAAATATGATTTCAGCCCATCTTTCTACTCTTATTGAGTTATTCCACTGTTATTGAGTGGAAATAATGAAATGGTTCTGGGCAAGCCAGTTCCTTGGGAGAAAGGTGCGGATTAAGGAGCTGCATGACTGCAGTCCCAGCACTGTTGCGATAGAATAGACGGGTAGTATCGGAAGCGTTTCACACCACCACAGATCTTGTGCGGTGAGGACCTGCTCGGGAGCCAGTAGGTCCTATTTTGGGCACCTTTACAACTGCCTTTTTCTAGGAAGATGTTTGCTCTCGGCCATTTGGAGTGGTGTGACTGCTTCCTTGGTGACAGCTGTCTGGCTGCTGGGTTAGCAGTGAGCACCCATGTGAGATGGAAGTGAAGAACACCTTTTCCAGCTGAAGCTGGGAAATGTCCATCCTCTGGCCAAGGTGGTGCAGAAGCTGGTCTGCCTCTGAACTCTTGGGATAGTAGTACAGGGGAGGCCAGCACTGCTTTCCTTTTGTCGTGGGTTGTTTTTTTGGTGATGATGCTGTGGGAAAGTCACCAGTGCTCAGGAAATCGGTCGGAAAACATAGTCTAGCCTTACCGTGGGAGCCTGGTGGGCTGTGCCGTGCCATTCTGAATCAGATGAGTGCTACTAATGCCTTGCCTGTCCTGCAGCACAGAAAATTAAATAAAATATATGTATTTATTTGCTTTTATGCTCTGCTTATGTCCAACATGTGCTATTGTCCAAGTTCTAGCATAGCCTGGTGCCACCTGATCTATGATATTTAAGAAAAGCTTACTTTAGGTTGCTATCTGTATATTTCTTTTAGGTAGAAGTCTTTTTGATTTTTTTTTTCCCCCTCCGTAGTATATTTTCACTGTGCATTTCAAACAGTGATGAACAATAGCTCTGATTACTCCACACAGGCTGTGTCCCTTCAGAATGTATTCTCTCAACAGGGACTCAGAGTGAAAAGAAAGCTATTTCCTTGTTTTCTAGCAATAAGTCAATGGACCCTTAAGAGGACAAGCTTTGCCACAGATGCAATTCTTAGGCTATGAGCAAGCAGAAGATAAAAGATCAAAAGCTCCAAATTCTGGTGAGGGGGAAAAAGCTGCTGTTAGCAAGGGGCCAAAAGCTATAGCAACACAACTATTCTCTAAGAAGTGAGAACTTAAAAGGAACTTTTAAAATGTGTATCAAACAAAATCTAGTGTATGTTCTCCCTGGACAAAGGAGCATATGCAGGCTCACCACTTTCTATCTCTGGGTGAAAGGTAAACAAAAATCTTGTTTGATTGGTCTCTTTTGTATTTGCCTAGTTACACAGAAGACAGTGGGGGAAGGAGCAGCCTGGAAGCTACAAGGACTGTGCTCAGCAAAACTGTTTTTATTGTTCAGGGAGCTGAGTTTTAACTACTGGGTTGAATCAGTATATAAAATATAGCTTTGCAGCAACTTATGTTTTATTAGAGAATTATATTTCATTTGATCACAGTTCTCTTTTTAAGGATTCACAACTTTAGCTGACCTAAACAGCAGCTGAATCTGAGGGAGACCACTAAATTATCCCTGGTACTATGCAGCATTCAGGCTGTCATTTGAAGTACCTAATATTTCTTTCTTGCTATACACAAAAGCATTTACTGCAGAGAATTTTGAGGTTTGTTACATTAACAAACACATTAAGTTCTGAAGATTAAATCTATCTCCCTAAAAATGTAAAAGTAATTATGTAATTCATTTACATTTAGATATGCAATCATATATAATTTGTGAGTCCTTATAGTCGTCTGTGCCTTTTGTACAAATGCAGGTGGTTGTTACATATGCCCAGGAGATGCAGTTCTCAGCAGTGGAATATATTGTGGAATTCAGAGATATCAATTCTCACACTGTTCTTATAGGAAGCTTTAGGAATGAAATTCTTCTAGTGCAGCGACAACACCAAAGAATTATGTGGTTGTGACATTTTGTTCTCTCAAATTTTAGTTTCGGTCTTGTTTTCTCGGCAAGCAGTTTTGCCAGCTCATTTTCCATTCTGTACAAGGAAACGGTGGAGACTACTGTGCCTCTGAGGTCCTAAACTTAAGAGGGAAAAGTCTTCTCGATTAATTGCCTTTTTGTATTTGGGAAATGCTTCCCAGTTAATTGCAGACTTTAGGCGATGGTAGTTGATTGTGCGAAGAGATTTAGTCTCCAGGATAGGTATACGAGAATGTTACCAGAGGTTTCACAGGAACTTTTGCGTGTTGTGCACTGAGTGGGCGAGACCCTGAGCTGTAAAATACTGATTAGGACCCTAAACCCATTATGCTTTTTTTTTTCTTCATTTGAACTGGATTAGGTGATGCTGCAATTTTGTGCACCCTTTTCCTAACACAAAATATTTTATAGCTAGCTATCTATCTTCTGAAACACTTGTAAAGCCTATGCATGTACAGATACGCACACCAAGAGACTGAGCAGAATTTGGTAAATACATGTAAGGATATTTTTTTTCACCCTCACATATGCATGTGTTCACCTAAACCAGATTGCAGTGTTATATGAAACCGAGTATCTCTTTCTCAGATCGCAATATGTTTTGTTGGTCGGAGGTTCAGCACTGATAGAATGAGAATGACAGATCCCTAAATAGTTGTTTGGTTTGATTTTTTTTTTCTTTATTTTGTTCCACTCAAATGACACTGGACAAATTAGGCTGCTGCTTGAGGTCCTTTTTGTTACTTCAGATTTGGCATACTGCAAGTTGTACTGCTACGATCACAAACTGTTCCTTAAACCTTCATAAACATAGCCAGACCTTTTATAAACTCTTAACAAAGACTCTCACATCATCAGCAGGGAAAGTGATCTCTTGTTCCTGTACTGATATCTGTATGCCTTCTGCAGCAGTAATCCCTTAATTTAATAAAGATAAAAATGCAATAGCTTGGTCTAGTAATACAGGACACATAACAACATTCCTGGTTTATCCGTCTGTTTAGTCTTATTGATCTAATTACAGATTAATTATCCGCATGAGTGCACTGGTCTTCTATACAGTATGTAGATCCATTTAAATCTGCATTCCTCTAAAACCTTTGCAGAAAAAAAAAGCGCTCATGAGTCAAATGTCTCGCTGGCATTCATGGTCCAGAAATTCTTAAGTTCATTAATTACCTTGGCTGAGCATCCTATGTAGAGTAATTTCATTATGGTGATCAGCAAATAGTGCCCTTTATTAATCCTGTGTTAGCCAAATGAACTACCTTGGGAATCGGAGTCTTAGACTTTCCAACCCATATTTTAGGCTTCAGAGTATGCAATAGACAAGATTGAGGTGTTGGGCTTGTGGCGTCCTTACAGGTTTCATGTTTAACATCTTCTGGATAAATAAAGACCATGGGGCTTTCCTTACCTACCAGTACAGGACAAGGTCTGCTTTATTTTAATTGGCCTCATACTTGTTTCAGTCTCTCTTATATTTGGGCTCTCCCCACCCATTAATAATTAACAATTTGGTCAATACCCCACATTTCTCTATATCATGTCCTTCTTAAGTGTCTCACAAAAAGATTTTAAGAGTATCATTAGGAGACTTGCTTGTTCTTTTAATTTTTGTCCCTTTGCTTTAATAGGGAGAATATATCCTATGGCTCTAATCAGGATTCAAGATGGTTTTATGTAGTACACAACATTCTGCAGCACTTTCTTTTGAGACTCTTCAGTACTTACTAACTTCTTAACTACCTTCAGAACCTAATTGCTGATTTGCCTCCAGGTTGGAAGTTCTTCCTCCTCATGCCATTTTGAGACAGGTTCTTCAAATTTGGCTAGGATAGAAAGCTGCTGTATTAAAACTGATGTCTTTAACGTTTGTTGTGTTAATTTTTCTTTCTTTTTAGTGGCAACAAGAATTTAGTTAAATTTTGTCACCCTCTTCTCAAATTTTTTGCCTGTTTCACTTTTGTGAGTGTTCACTGGAGTAAGCTCTCATCTGAGTAGGACTACATATGATTATGGGGTATGGTGATGGAGTGGGTTAGTAGGAGCAGCACAAAACAAAGCCAGGGGCTGAAATAACAGTTAAGCAACATAGATGATCTGGTCTAATGACTGGGCTCCCTCCCTAGCTCTCTTTTATTTAGCACTATACCTCCATCCCTTGAAATGTTTACAGTATGATTGATGTCTTTCCAGACGATCTGTTTGAGGTAGACGTTATGAATTTGCTGAAAAGTTAGCTGTTAAGAAACTTTATAAGAATTTATGCATAAAATCAGTCTAAATAAATGCTATGGTCCTTCCTAGCTGTAATATGTGTGAGCATGTGTGTAATGTCTGAGTTGTCACCAAAGCACCCTCAGTAATAAGGGTACTTTATATTTCTCACTGAAAGATTATGATTCCTATATTTCACATATATTTTTGACTACTTGGAATTAAAAAAAAAAAAAAAAAGCCCAACAACTCTCTTCCACATAGCTATAGCATTATTGTTTTGTCTGTGGGGTTATAAAATTGCATATGATTATCCTTGGCTTCTGTACACTTTCCTGCTGGGCTGTACTACCTCCTTGATGCATTCAATTTTGACTGTTGTGGGGATATAGACTGCAGCTAAAGAAACAGGGATATTTGTCCTCTGTTTCCTCCAGTAGTCCAGCGTTGCAGATGTTCTTCCTTTTCATGCTTTTTGTTCAAGTCTTCAATTCACTACTGTTTTCATCAGCTGTGTAGTTTGTTAGCCCATTCTCTGTCTTATCTTTAATGTCCAAAGGCATTGTTTAACTTCTAGTACAGTTCCTGGGTTGTTACAATGCTACTGTTTTGTATTTTCCAGGCTGGAGAGTTTTGTATCTGTGGCTTGAATCATGTAATGACTTATACATGCCTTTTATACAGTGAAAATCTTTGCAGTTTCAGTGGGAACTGTCACAGGGTACTAATTCTATGGAGTGACAAAATGTTGGTAAAACTTTACCAATAAGCAGCATTTTTGATAATGAGACAATATATTTCTGGAGAGCTGTAACTTCAAATACTAGAGGGACTTCTGACCTGCTGTGGTTGGGTTTTTCTTCTTCTTTTTTTTTTTCCCCTTTATCTGCAATTACATCTTTTTAATCCAATATACGAGTACTCCTCTGAGTGGCTGTTGTCTCTGAAACACTGCAATGGATTTCTGATGAGAGAGACGGGTAGTAAACCTAACCAGATGGAGGAGAGCATAGTTGTGCCACTCACTTCAGGAGGGCCAGGATCAAGCCCCGGAACTTCAGTGGGTCAATGAAATGCTGCTGCATCGCCCTGCCCTTTGCCATTTATCAACTGCACATTCTCCAAACTACTTACCATCTTGTGCTGTGAAACAGGTGAGTTCCCAGGATGTGGGTAAGCGGCCAATAAAATTGTTGCCAAGAAAGCTGGAATTCCCAACCCTTTCTCCTTACTCTTTAGTACCCCTGCTCCAGCTTCTAGCCATATGGTTCCACCCTTTCCCTTGTGTCAGCTTTTGCAGTAACACAATTCGTCTTACTAGTCTGGCAGGAACCTAGTCAGGTTTTCTTCTGCTGTATTTTTCTGCCAGATCAGTAAAAGGCATTGACTTGCCAAGGGATCTGATGACAGCTTACTTTCCATACTGACAACTGTCTGAGAAAAGAGCTCTGCAGACAAACGGTACACCATCTCTGAAGCAAACTTCCCCACAGCCTAACTTCTTCCCAAGAGCCCATGAGCTCAATTCTGGGGGATGCGTGCTAGATGTAAGTAGAGACCAAATGCTGGTCTGCAAGATCTTTGGTTTGAGAGTGCTGTTTTCTACTGTAATTTCCCTTGTGGAGTGAAATCACTTATTTTGGGCAGTTGGATAATCAGAAAAAGAGGTCTCATTCATTTTGATATGAAGGTCAGCCCCAGGAACACCTGTTGTGTCTTTCTTCAGTGCAGTCCTGTGCTGCTTAGATCCAAGGAGTGTAGGTGATACACCACCATTAATTTAGGGATTATCTTTGGAGGGTCTTTACAGAAGAGGATTTTTGCAGTGTTTGCTGTCTTTCCTGGAATCTGGTGTAGTGCAAAGCAACTTAGGCCTGCCTCTAGGTGGGCATAATTTTAGAGCAGAGGTTGCTTGGAGGAAGAGACTGTCCTGTCTACTGCTACTGAATGATTTCAAGATGACTAAGGACATTGAGGATATAGTCTGGGGGCTGGCAGTGAATGCATATTCTTCAGTGGTGACAAGAATAAGGAGAGCAATGTATTTGCTGCAGGAAAAAACCCAAACACAGTAGGTGTGGTGGTTTTTTTTTTTTTTTTAATTGTTATTTTGAAGGAAATAACTTATTTTACTCCGGAGGGAGTAAGCGATAAGACTATGTGTTTATACTGGGGACAGAAAATTTAGTTCATGATGGAGAATCCCAGTCCTCTGCGAGTGTCTATTAGAAGACAGATATAAAGAGCTGCATGTCTGCATGCTGCTGTGATCTGTTTGTACTGATCCAGTGGAGGGTCCAGCTGGGTATGGGCCATCTGTGTCCTTAGATATATCCGTGAGAAGTTGTTATGGAAGTCATACTGAGTAGGACCATCCTTTTCAAGAGGACGTTAGGCAACCTGAATTTGCAAGTGGGAGAAGACTGAGCCTGTGGGCTGTCTTCTAGCTGCCAACTGCTGTGTTGGCACGTGAACAAATATGCCTTACGAATAAGGAGCCCAGACCATGGCCGAAGTTTCCTGCTTTTGTTGAGCAGTGCTGGCAGTTACTGATATGAGTCAGACGGGAATTCTGTGTAGGTCATGGGCATGCAAGGTTGCCAGGCACACGATGGTGTAGGGATGGGACCAGCCTAGGAAAATCTTTCTGGGTGAGGACAAGCACATAAGTACTGTCCCTCAGGGTGTACCAACCTGGGTATGCTTTGCCCATGGTGATCTGAAGACACTCCAAGAGCCTGAAAGTGGAAACAGTCTACTCCATCATAGTGCCATAACTGAGACCCTTTTCAGGAATAAATCTACCATGGAAATGGCCAAAGAGAACAAAAAGTACATTCCTGAAGCAGAAATTTTCTGGCTTTGAAGGAAAGTGTTTCTTAGAAACTTTCATACGAGACATCTTGTAACACTCCACAGACAGTGTGGACTGAGTGAAGGCTGCCCAGCGGAGAAGTTTCAGGCAACCACATTCCAGAGCTTGAGGATATTTCACTTGGATAGTCACCAAACTGACAGCCCAAGTTTGATTCCTGGGAAATGAGTCTTTTAACAGAAATACTTACTTTGCCTTTTGTGAGAGGAAGAAACTTTCCAAAATGCTGAAAGCAGTATTCTGGTTTCTGAGTCTTGGTGGAATCAAACCTCTTTAGAGTAAAACTAATAGTGTTAATTTGAAGATGCTGTCATGAGTACCTTGAAATTTCAGATAAACAGCTTGCCGTACGTTTTACTTGTATTCCAAAAAGATCACAATTTCTCATGAGAGCGAGGTTGCCATTTTTTCTAATTTTAGGTGACATCAGCTTTTGGAACAGAACTAATTTATCCAGAAAAAATTGATGTATTGTTTTACAGCAATACAGCCTTTATATTTTCTTTTGTTAATTTATCAGCCAAGCTCCCATTGTTTTTTTTTTTCTGATGATAAATTACACTTTTTTTATGGAGTGCCGAGTCATAGTAATTTCCTTGTTCCAATTTCATTAACTTCCTGGTAGTATTGTCTGGAGCAACCAGATGCTGATGTGTAATCCAACTGTTTCCCTAGTATGTGGGAAGCAGTAAACTTTTTGTTTATCTCATAAACAGTTCTGGCTATATATCTTTGGCTGTTTCTTTCCCATGGCCAGATTAAGATTGGCGTAAACTGTATTCTCATCGGCACTATGAAACAGGGACAAAAACATCCTAGACCTATGTCATTAGTCTGGTTCACAGAAGTTGAGCCAGTTGTTTTTAAATCTGTCTGGGTTATGTTATTTTTATGTATAATCTATGCATGAACAGTCTTTGAGAAGCTGGAATGGTACAGTTGATCATAAAATTAAATATATTTTTCTAGAACCTTGCCTAAAATCTTCTGCAAAACAGGAATGTTAACATGTAAAACCAATGGAAAAATATTAAACAAGATATAAAAGGGAGACTTTTTCTTATTTCTCACAAAATATAGCAATTTCCAAGCCAAAAATAACAAGTTAATAATTCTAAGTGAGTGCTGTAAGAAACAGACATTTTGCATCTATTACAAATACTGTTAAAAATGTGATTTTGTTAAATATCAACCCATATTTGGGTACATGTATGGATTTTGTATCAAATCTCTAAAATACTATTGCAGATTAATATTTTGGGTTTTGAACATCTCTTTCAAAAAAGTTTCATAAGGATTTTTGGGCTAGTCTCAGAAGGGTTTAACAGTCATGAAGTACTGTTTTTATTGGTGTAGCCAGTAATATTGGAGCCATAATCAATCACCTATGTACCATATTTGCAAATTGCTTGAATATTTTGTGATGAAATATCTTTATTTTCCTTATGATTAGTTCAGAATAGAGCAGCATGTGACATTCTGTCCAAGTTATTCTGTCAAAGCTGGTTATTTTTGGCAACAGCAGATATGCAAATATGAGTAACTATGAACAGTTATTTCTATGAGATGTGTTTTTGTTTTCTAAGTGTTGAAAGGGTTACTTGAAAAGGTGAGGGGGAGGGGGGAAAGCAATGCATCATTCCTGGTTTGGAATTTCTTTGGTTTTTTTTGCTTTGAGACAGGTTTTATGAAAGGCCGTGCTGAGAAAAGTTTGACAGTGCCACTTTCTTCAAGGTATACTTACTTGAGCATTCTTGACCTGAGTTACAATTTGAATTATTTATATTTTAATTTTTAGACTTGCTAATCATGATTTTTGGAACTTGGAACAATTTGAATTTAAAGTCCTGAATGATATTTGCAGGACTGGCCTTATCTTATTCTGTAATTGTGAAGCGCCCCTTTGCTTTATTTTAACTGGCTGGGGACTAGGCACTCTAATCTTTGCTTACATGACCACACTGAGATTGGAATTCAGGCTGATTTTTCTAGAGTGTGGAACATTTATAGTGTTTCTTTTAGATGCAGCAAGACTGTGAAGTTGGCTGACTGTACATATAGCTATGTAGGCAGCATAACCACTTGCAGGTCTGGATTCAGTACTGAAGCATATATCGAAATTAGACACTGAAACTCTGCCATTTTGGGTGCTCAGATACACGGTGGGCCAGAACTGAACACCTAGTATTCCTATACAGCATGCAGGGAGATCCAAGTACTTTAGGAAGATAACTGTACTTATGCAGTAAGGTTTCCATCACTGGCAACTAGGAAATGGGAGCAGGAGGCAGGAGGGAGAATCATCTGGGTTAATGGATGGACTTGATGATCTTAAAGGTCTTTTCCAACCTAAATGATTCTATGATTCTTTAACACAATTATACTAACTATGCTAATTTGGATAGTTTATTTAGAGTAGCTGTCATTAAATGGAACTGAGCTATAACATGTAGAAGTATTCAGCTCTATGCAGAAACTTTGAGACTGGAAGCAACTGCACTTCTACCAGGGCAATTAGAACAATGCCAAAACAGCTATTATTATGTAAGCTCAAAATTTATTGCTTGTAAAGTGGTTATTACTTTGGTTCATAAACTGTCTGCCAGAATGGGCATAACCAGTGGAAGTTTTTACTATTGCTTCTTTTTGTTCCAACAATAAATAATAATCAAAGACATTGGATTTAAAGTTTTAATAATGCTTTGGGTTGAATTTTTAATTTAAAATGTTTATCGGTAAAAAGGCTTCTGTGTCTCATAAAAGTAGTAGTCATGAACACCAGAGTCACATGAACCGATGTTTTTATTCAGCTCCAACTATTTTTATCAACGTTACTTGTACACTTATTTATACACTTATTTTCAGTGCATTTGGTGAAAAACGTTCAGTGCTGCTTAAAAGAAACAACAATAGGGATGAAAATATCTTAATTCTGACAGTAAACTTTCCACTGGAAGAAAAGTTCACATTACTTGTATTAAAAATAATTACTACACTAGATGAAGATCTTTCAGTTTTACTACTAGAAGGTAAAATTAGGAGAGTGATGTACTGTAATTTCTAATCTGTTGGAATTTTTCCACAAATTTGGTTAACATTGACTGAATCAGACCTTGTTCTTCTAATAACTTTAACATTGCAGGTATTTTTAAATTTTTTTAATGGCGGGAGAGCTAGTATCCACGTCTGGGTTTTTTAAATTAAATGTATTTATTTAATAATAAAATTGTATTATGAAAATAACAATTGAAAATAATAACAGATAATAATAAAAAATACTACTAATAAATTCCTATATTTTGTGAGAATTAAGAAAATGTCTCTCTTCTATACATGTTTAATATTTTTCCATTGGTTTTAAAATCTTAATACAGGTACTGCTTAACAGTCCAATCTTGTAGGAATTTATTTAAAAATGAATAGTCTTTGTTTAAAGGTGCTCTGCAGAATGGATCTGATTAAAGCCAATGGAACTGCAAATCTGAGTGTTTTCAAAATGTTTGTATGTACAAAACCTCCTGCCTATAGGAAAATAGTCACACTGACTGTAAGTAATTATGGCTTTGAAAAAAGAAACAAGTTCAATGTATGGAGTAGAGGAGACTTCTACTTACCTTTTTTGCTTAATGCCTAAGTAGGGCTTAATTCAGACATGTGAGTTTGAAAATATTTATGTAGTCTCTCTTTTTCTCTCAATATTACAATACTCTTGTACACACTGAGTTGTATGCCCCTGTCTCATCTGATGTGGCGAAGTTTAGCGTCTCTTCCAACGCTTGTGGTAAGCATGGAGGGAAATAAGGGTAGTTAGAGCCTGGTCTTTGTGAGGGAACAAAGAGTGTGGGGGAGCTGGAAGGGAAGCTGGAGACAGTACTGGATTGAATTCATATGTCTGCTGAAAGTTTTGAATGCACACAATATGAAGGCTTTTTTTTTTTTTTTTTTTTTCTGTTGGCTGGTCATACCAGAACACGGTAGAAAAAATGAAGTCCACTGGAGCCACCTTGCATTTTCCAGTCAGTTGCCTTTTTGTTTAAAAAAAAAAATTTGCTACATAGAGAGCTGTTTTGCAAACAAAAGGGGATCAGATTAGAAGGTCATAATAGAACTGAGGAAAGGAACTCAGAAAATGCCCCTTACTGAGGAGCAGCATTGTTAATTGCTTCTCCCCCTATAAAATTCTAGTGTCTGAGAAAAGCTGGAAGAGCTGCAAGTAGTGTTTTAATCTGTCTTCAAGCAGTGAGTGCCAGCAAGGATAGAAGACAGCCAGCAGTATGTTTTTTGTTTTTAGACTTTCTTTTCTGACACCAGCTGGCACTGAAGCACTTGATGTGTTTAACAGGCAGGAAGGATAGCTATGAAATGGTTTAAAATAAGTTTGAGGAGTACTGAAATCTGTGTAAAAACTAAACATATGAAAGATGTTTCTATATTTGATAGGAGCTGTAGATGAAAAGCTGAGCATTTGTGACTGTTTAGAGGTTGAACATCCTCAATTTTGAGAGGCTGAATCCCTGGTGATAGGCCAGATTTAACTGCAATCTGGAACAAGATCTCTAGAAAATATGCTATTGAGATATACGGAATTAACCCTTGGCAAAGCAACCACAGTTCTATTCCTCCTTGGTATGGGGACATGGCTATGGCTGATAGCTGTGTCTTGCTTGTTTTTTGTTAATCCTTCTTCACTGTCGTAATACGTATATGAAGTTTATTAATTACATCTATGGGCAAGTTTTATCTTTGCTTGGTTTTGATGTCTTCCAATGCTGTGGAGGGTCTGTGCATATTCACACATATAGAAGGAACATTTTGTTTAACTGGTTCTTGGGCCTTGAATGCTTTGCTCTTGCCCTGCACTGCCTAGCCTTTCCATTTTAGAAAATGAGTATGAGAAGGTACTTCAGTAAATCTAAACCAAAATAGTCTCAAGTGGAGAGTTCATCTTGGACATATTCTGGCCTGGCTTTTAGATTTCATCTGGGGTTGAGGTTATTTGTGTCTCTGTTTGTGTCTCTGACACAGCTGCAAATTTTAACCTTCGTACATATGCTAGATCTCTCAGCTGCTGATAGGAAGGAAAATTCAATTTTTCCTTTGCCTGATTTTTAGATATACATTTGACTGCAAATTTGCAGGGGACTTAGGAGAGCGAGCTTGGAGATATTTTGTTTGGCAGTAGCATGCAGCATGCATACGTATAAACTGAGGTTTACATTTGTGCCAGAATAAGACATGCCCATGGTTCATATCAAAAGTAGTTCCACATTTCCAGCCGAACCAACAGTTTCACATAGTATTTTTCTGAAAATCTCATCATCAAATGTAGAACTGTCTCTCCACTTTTTGGGCAAATCATGTTTGGTTTTTTTAAATACAAACATGATGAATTTTTATGCAGTCTGCCACCGTAATAAAGAGAATCACATGTAAAACTTCTCAGATAGACCTGAAATGTGTAGAGATTTTACGGCGGGCTGGACTGAGAAAGCACTCCAACGCATTTTGCGTAACATTTACAGCTTAACTGAAAAGAAAAATGTTTAACTGATTTTTTTGTTTAGTAATAGCTGGAAACAGTGTATGCCAGACGCTAATTGGCATACATATTATGTGTGAAAGAACATCAGCAGGTGCACAGGTGAGTAATTTTGTACTGTATATGGAGAGAAAGTTATTTGGGGGTGATGGGTAATTCTGTACTGTCAACTTATCAGGAGGAGATTTGATAAATCATCCCATCTCTTATATTTCCCTCAAAATTCAAAATAAGCATTCGCAAACTAAGGAGGAGCTGAACAATTTTATCATTAGGTAGAATAAACTGTTAAAAAAAGTTCATAAGGGCAATTAAGATAATCAGCCATCAGAATTTGTAAGCAATAGTTTTCAAAAGGAAAAAATAGTGGAATATAGTAGTAGCAAATGCATTTTTAAAGCGTGTATTGATATTTAATTGATTTTTCTGATACTTCTCCTAAGTGTGACCTGATGTAAGTTGCCGAAAAGACATTTAGACAAAAGGAATATTTAAGGAATAAATTTTTCCCTCCATTACTTTCAGCTATTAAGTAATAGTAATATTTGAAACAAATAAGGGACTACCATCAACTGTGCTCACAGAGCTGTAGATGTCACTGGTTTCATGGGCTGGTAAGCATATACGGTAAAAACCTGACTAAGAATATTCCTTACCCTTTGGACTATTGACTGGTGAGTATGAGTGATCTGAAAATTAACTGGTAAATAATGGAGATTTATTTATAGGCATCCTTAACTAATGTAAGTTTTGAAGGCTTCTGTTTTGTTTTTTTTTTTTTTTTAAGATTAAGCACTGAGTGTTTTTCTGATGGTACTGCAGAACGGCTTGTCATGTGTGAGAAAGGGGAAGAACTGATGTTTCAACCTTTCTGCTTTAACTTCCGTTGCATGTTTATTTGCAGTGTTTTATGAGACTGCAGTCATCTTAGTCCCCTTTGGCAGTATCACTATGGTGTCCTGTAAAAATATATAACTGGTTTAGAAATAAGAATGTTGAAGGGAGAATGTGTTTCAAGGGAGTTGAGCCAATATGTTCATTAATGGAGGGGAAGCAAGAGAACATGCTGGGCATAAAACATGAAAATAGGAAACTTGGCAAATGGTGTAAGGCCTCTGTATGAAGTTTTAAGTAATGGCATTTGGCACTATAGTTTTCAGAACTTCACATGAAACACTTACAAAAAGAGAAAATTATCACTTTTTGACAAGGAGGAGATTTTGGACTTTGAATTAACAGTGAACTAAAGGAGGATAATAGGTGTGAATTGAAACTAATTGGTGTTTCAGATCATTGAGCTGCTTGAAAATAACATATGTGGTGAGAATTGTAGAAGTTAAGTCTCTCTTAAATGCCTAATTAAGCACAGTTCTGTCCTGCACAGGAGAGCAAAAATGTTATGTCACTTGGTGCTTTGTACTCAACTGACTGATTTAAATGGACAGTCAGGCAAAAGATTCAGCTTCTGTGTGGTAAAGTTCTCCTGATTAGGCTGGTCTACTGGTCCAAGAAGGGGTGATGCCCTGAGGCAGACAGCTATAGGCATAAAGATAGGCACAGGTATAATCAAAGCTGTCCAGAAAACATTGTGTAAATCAGAACGAGCAGGTGGCTGGGACAACTGATGAGCCTTTTCAAGTGTGTGATTAATGTGGGTGCAAAAGTCCTGTAGCTGGGTATCTAAATCGGCTCACACCCTGGACCTGATTAAAGCACACATGTATGTGAGTTAGGGTATGACAGAGATATTAAAAATAAATTTTTCACTGGAGAAATATCCATTACGAAGCATGGAAGAATATCCCTTCTACTCCCTTGGAAAGGGGCTGAGAGTCGATTAAATTTATGTAAAATAAATTGGACAGTACGACATGTAAGATCCTTTGCTTTCCAACAAACTATTGATTTCACTGGCCACAATCCAACAGAGAAAACAAAATGTGCAGAATAAACACTGTCTATAGCAGGTGGAGGTAATGCCTTATTATACATAAATGCTGTTTTGTGTTGTGTAACCTGGGGACAATTTAGCAGACAGTTTTGTACTTAGAAAAATCATGGCTTATGCAGAAAAGGAGAACCACGGATAATGAATTGTCTACATCTGAAAATACCACACTAGATCTGAAACACATGTCCTACCACATTGTCTTATGATTTCAAAAGCAGAGGAAGGAAGAGAGATTATTAAATTTAATTTCACTCCCTCATATCACTTTAAAACAGATGTTTAAAACCAAAAATGTATCCCTTCTTTTCCAGTGTTTATTCTTAAATACTTTAGTACCAATGTTTTGTCAGTCAAGACCAAACATGCAAACATTGACCCTTATACCCTTATTCATCATGCAACTAAGAAAGTACCATTGTAATTTTGTGCATGCAAACCTTGCTTTAACTGTAAAAAATAAAATAAAATGGAAAAAAAAAAAAAACCTACACTGTGAGAAGTATGGTCTTCATGTCTGTACCTGTATGTGCACAGGGTGACTGTTTGGCTCCAGGGGAAGCTGGTCCCTGAGGCTTCTCTTCTCCAATAGTTTTTTAACCTCAATTCCACACAATCAAGTGACAGTATTTTCAAGGGAAGTATGGGTTAGCTGAGGTGTGAATTATACATTTAAGAAGCCAGGAATCATCTGATGTATTTTTTTCAAGACCAAAGAATACAAACTTGTTTCTTACGCAGTTTAGCTGCTTGTGAGCAAAAGGGATACTTATTAATGTTTTCAGAGTGATGACATTTTGTGCAAATGAGTCAGTTCACATTCCTACAAAACTGGAAAAGCAAAAATTATGTGAATACTCAGGTATGGAGTCCAACAGACTTGACTGGAGGAGCCTGTGTCATGGCATCACCAACAGATTACTGCAGTTACGCGTTTCCAACTTCGAGATATAAAGGAAGAGGAAACAACTGGTTTCCCATGCAACATGTTTTGATAATTTCATCCAATTTCATAATTAGCAGCAATAGCACTTTTTCTTCCAAGTGATTTATAAATACTGACTAATTTGTTCTCAACAATTGTCACAACAATCTGGATTTTACTCTCTTAGACTAAAAAATATCACTGAAGACAACGAAACAGAGTCAGTCAAATATTAATCAAAGGGTTCATTTCCTCTGTGAAGTCAGCCTCAAAATGGCATTAGATCTCATCTGGGCAGTCCTTATTTCCAGTGTAGGTCTAGTCACTAGACACTTGTTCACTTGCTCGTTTTCTATGAAGCTGGTTTCTCTGGAACCTTACTGCCAGAGGAGAGGAAATTAAAAGAGGAAAAAAAGAAAGAAGAAAGCAGCTTTCCATTGTTAATGCAGCTGGTTTTGGAAGTTTACTTCCACTTCATTCCCTTCCTTTTCAGTTAATGTTTTGCTCTGTATATACTCAGGTGGTAATGTTTATAGAAATGATATTTTCTTAAAATTTATGGTTATATTCTCAGGTGTGGCGTGTGTAAGTGTTATCCATAACTTTCAGTTTAGGCAAGTGCATAATAGCTGCTCTTCTATTCTCTGTGGCATCACAGAAAAGAAATATGAAGGGAATGAATGATGGAGCCATGCTCAGCTCTAGCCCTTAATGCTTATCAGAAGATCTGGCAGAAGTGTCCAAGGTTGTGTGCTCCTTCACAGCCAGAGAGACCCGGGATGTACTTCTTGGCAGCAGAGGTTTTCCCACTTTTGTCTCCTGCAAGGGCATGACTACCCACTCCATTTTACAGTTGAGCCTGCTGATTGGAGTGGGACTGCTCATGGAGTAGATACTCTTTGGAAGCACAGCTGCTAACAGTGGACATGATCAGCCTAATCCTGTTTGGCTGGTAAAATCTCACGGAAACGTAACACGGTGTATGATGCTGATATCGAAAGTCTCAGAGTGTTTTTTTTCTTGGAGTGGTGTTCTAAAATCTCATGGAGAAATACTATTTTTCCTGCCCTGTGTGTGGTGTGAATTAACTCTGTGAGTAGTTTCAAACAAAAATAAGCATTTAAAAGCTTTTTTTCTTGGCAAATGTTTTCCAAAAGGTGACGTCTTCAGCCTGTGTATCCATGTGAATCCGATGGGTTGTTTAGCAATCCAATTTCCGTTTTGCATTAATGCTCATTTAATAATCGCAAGAGCTTTACTTTTTAAACATTTGCTTAAATTCAAAAATTAAATATTAGTGAGATTTTAATCTGAAGAAAGTGTAAGAGCAGTTCTACTTTAATTTTACTCCAACCTTGTGTTCACCTTGCAATCCCTATCACATAGGGAAGCCTGAAACATGATTAGTAGCTATAATTTGTGACAAGTTTATCTCTGAAGAACATTGCATGAAGTCCAAAAATGTGACTTCCTATTGTCCACAGGACAAAGAGTTATAACTATTCACCAGGGCAAGAGATGGGGATGGCTATTAAATAACAATGTTTCAAGGCTTTATAAAGCTACTGTAAAAGATTCAAAGCAGCTAAGATTTTTAATGTTTATGGAATTTGTTCAGGACTTTGAAATGGAAGGTGCAATTTAATTGATGGCATGCTAATACAAATTAGCAGTTTTCAGCCCTTCTTCCTGAAAAATGAGATATTCTTTAATAATTGACTGAATTCTCCAGCACCCGCCACCTCTGAGACATTGTAGGTTATTGTCAAAAGATGACCAGAATAGAGAGCCACTAAATATTTCATCTTAATGATAATGTATTCTGCAAAAGGTTTGAACTTTATATCGAGCTTTGAATTGACTTTTGATAAAAGACCAACTGGATTCTCTCTCTCTCTCTCTTTCTATTTTTTTGCACATTAACTTTGTGCCAGGAGCAGGGGTCAAAGCTAGCATTTAAATTCAGACTTTTCTCTATTTATTGCTAGTAAAATGGGGCTATCAGGGGATTTATTTATTTTTATTGTAATATTTAAAAATTGTCTGGATCAAGTTCAACTAATTAGGTGTGTTTCTAAAGAGATGGAGGGGCTAAATGTCAAAAGTGTTGTGAGTCAGTTATTTTAGTTATTGTGTCCCTATTCCACAGAGGTCAAAGGTAATTTTACCATCTCTAACACTTTGGAAGTTTTGTGCTGTACTCAGCCGTGCACCCAGCTGTGTCCTACCCAGCTATGAGCATTTATTAGTCAAATAATCAGCATTAAACACTGGTGACATGAGCCGAATGTCTATCAATAGTCACATGGGCTGTAGTTCAGAGCAGCTTAAAATACGTTTCCTAGTTTTCATGATTGACTACAACAAAAAAGCAGGTATTTCTTGCATGTCTAGAGTTGTTTCTTCTTTTCTTTATTTTTAAAAGGAATTTCAGAAAAAAAAGCTCTTGAAGCTTAACACAGGCAAGTCTCACCAAGTTCTCTTTCAACAAAACATGATTTTACAGTCACAGTCCCATTGTCCAAATTTGCTTCTGTATATGAAGTAGCAATTAATTTATGTTCTAAGAAAAAAAAAAGAATGTAATCTTTATGACTGTAGGTATTTTTCCTGATATATTGCTTTTCCCCCATTTATTGTATGTTTTTTTACTCTTGAATTTAAGTCTTAGAAATACACAAAGTGCTATGCATTTTTTAATACTTTTTTCAATTTATAAATCTTTCAAAAAAGGCCCTAATTAATCTTGAAACATAGTTATAATAACTTACTGCTCACACAGTTCTCTCTTTTGGGAGAATTTCCAGGAGAATGACCATGATCTCTGCTGTTTATAAAAATGGATATTTGCCATTAAACATTGTTTTAGGGAACTAGGCCCTGCATTTACCCCAGATAAAACTGTCATTAATGCCTGTTCTAAAAAATAGCTGTTTTCAGGCATGTGGTGGTTTAACCCAGCAGGCAGCTAGACACCACACAGCCATTCACTCACTTTCCCCACAGCTGGATGAGGGACACAATTGGAAAAAAAGGTAAAACTTGTGAGTTGAAATGAAGACAGGTTAATAGTATAGAAAGGGAAGGGAAAATTATAGTAGTAGTAGTAATAATAATAAAGTATAAAAAAACAAGTGATGCACCATGCAACAGCTCCCACCCACTGACTGATGCCCATGCAATCCCTGAGCAGTGGCCTCCACTCCCTGGCCAGCTGCCCCCAGTTTATATGTTCAGCATGACATCATATGATATGGAACATTCCTTTTTGACAGTTTGGGTCAGCGGTCCTGGCTGTGTGCCCACCCAGCTTCTTTTGCCACCGCCCAGCCTCCTCACTGGCAGGGTAGTGTGAGAAGCTGAAAAATCCTTGACTTAGTGTAAGCACTGCTCAGCAACAACTAAAACATCAGTATGTCATCAACATTGTTCTCATCCCAAATCTAAACCAGAGCACTATACCAGCTCTAGGAAGAAAATTAACTCTATTTCAGCCGAAACCGGGACAAGGCATTTACCCCGCGACTGACATAACTTAGCAGAATGGAAAAATTATACTGTTTTGCAATGTTATTGCAATGTCTAAGTGCCAATAATGTTTATTCCCTCCTTAAACTTGATATTTGAGAACTTCTCATAAGACTGATCCTGTTCAAAACAGAGAAATGAGTTCAGAGTTTGGGGGGGGGGGGGGAAGGCAGTCCAACCATTTGTATGGTTCGTGTCATACCTGCATCATTTCAGAAACCAAAATACATTTTATTGCTGCTTCTGTCAGGTACACACGTTGGTTTTGCACCAGCAGAATAGGATGAGATGGTTCTAGTGCATTTTGTGCCTCAACTTCAGAGCTGTGGGCCATGCTGCAGTCACACTCAAGCATCAATGTGAGCAAAATGCATTCAACTCACAGGCTGAAGCCTGGTGAAACAAATTTTGGGCTTTAATTCCCTTTTTCATTAAAGCTGATGTCAAAGTTTCTGCAGTCTGGAGTGGTACAGGATGATGCAGAAGGAGGAAGTTTGGGAGTGAAGGATGATGCCAAGGTCTATGAGAGGTAAACAGGAAGTCTGAATCATGGAAAGAGAGGAGAAATGAAAAAAAAAAAATCCCCAACTAACTCAGAAAGCACAAAATGTTGTTTACTTTGCAATACTTAAATGAATGAAGCTTGGAAGCTACAAATTTACTTGATCAAGGCAGAAAAAAAAAGAGTGGAGAGGATGTCAAAACACATAAGCTGCAGCAGATCAGTGGATGTGCAGCTGCTGCAATTAAGCTCTTTAAAGGGCATGTGTTAAGTTGCAGAAGTTTGAAGTCAGAAATGTTTATTTTGCCCAGTTATTCATTGTGCTGGGTGTTGAGCACTTACAGCACTGTGCAAACAAGGGCATTTTCTCAGTTGGTCCACATGCCTTAAGAGAAGACACTTCTTACCTCTCCTTTCTGTCTGTGCTATATACTGTACCCAATTGCAGAGCAAGGTATGGTGCTGTAATAACCTTCATCATGGTGTATTAGTTGGGTATACACATATTACATTCAAATTACCTTAATAACTTTAATCAAGTCTGCAATTAATGTAAAGCATTAAAGAACACGTTTAAAGCATTACTGTACGGTTTTTGGTCGAGTGTAAGCAGTAGAAAGGAGCTTGAGGAGGAAGGCAGCATCAAGGTTAAATTCAAAGCTTGTTCACTGAACAACCCCTGATCTTCCAAATGTTCCTCAGATGTTTCTTTATAACCGTTGACAGTAGTCCCATTGCTTTTCTCAGGGTCACTTGTGAATTTGTAAGTACAGCAATGAAGCATAAAGTACCGGGATGAAAAACAGGAGAGGAAAAAATAGTGACCCCTTCTTTCAGCCCTCTGGCAAATTCATATTTGCTGTTGGATGTACTGAACGCAGCATGAAAAGTCTCTCATGAGAACTTTGAGTGAGGAAATGCACCGTGTCTGTCATGAAAAGTAAAAAAGAAACATGTCATCGCTCCAAGTGGGATTGATTAAAACAATAAGGATTTCCTGGTGCCAACAGTCGAAACAACTGTGTGAAAAGTAGTGAAGAGGTATTGCCGTATTGTTGCAGCTTTCTCAGGAAAATTCCAAATAAACTGAAGGATTCCTGTCAATATTTGCATAAGGAAACATGCTGCTGCCTGATTCAGAGGCACTTCACACACGCATGCACACAAAATTCTTGAGGAACTTTATTACAACCGCACAGAAAAGAAGACACACTCAGAGTTTGGTGCACTCTTTCTCATGCTAATGTTTACAACATCGATCTCTTATTGTCGGCATTTGATCTACGTTTCTCCCAGCCACGGTCAATGGAAGGCACAGCTGCCGAAACCCCATATTGTGCAGGCAGCGCGCCTTTGTGTTCTGCAGCTGGGGAGTTCTCATGTCCACAATAGTGAGCCTGAGCACACTAAATTAGGGAAGATTATTGTTTCATTTATTGACTACACAAGTTTAAAACAGCAAGTATATAGTTTGGTTCATGTTTTATTTGTTAGGGTCATTTTCACCAAAAGCTGGGCACATGGACACAAATATAGGGCAGCTGTACTTTCAGCCACCCCGGCAGGAAGAAAATGACAAACGTTATTGGAATGAAATTGGATGGTTGGTTGCTTTCAGGAGCCACAGCCTCCCACCTGCCTTCTCCCAGCCACCCATTTGTGAAGACTTGCTGCAGGTTTTCTTTCGTCTTTTTGCACCCAAGTTCCTTCCCCGGTAAAGTTCATATCCTACTGTACAATTCAATTTAAGCGAAGGTGGTTTTTAGGGTGGAAGGGAAGACAAGCGAGTTCAATTTTTGAGCTCAGTTCTCCGAATGTTTCTTTCATGGAATGGTCTATAGAAAAAGGAAGGCAGCAATTTTAGCTGCAAGCTAATATCACTTTGGAGTAACAAAAAAAGGGAGGGGAGAAAAGAGGGAAAAATCTATTTAACACTTTAGGATATAATGGTATTCAAATAATATATTTTTCTGCCATTTATTCAGTTGTGAAGGAACTCAGTGAATAATAATAGCTGCTGTCAAAGATATTTATATTTAAGAGGGTCTTTATGTAAAATCATTTTTTTTATCAGGAGTGATTTTTCTCCAGGAGAAGTCTGCCATCTCCTAGCAACCGATATGGCTATCTTTTTTAACAGACGCTGCAATAACAATGGGTGCCTAACCTTTATATGGAAGCATTTGCACATGTACAATCAGAACGCTTATGAATTCAAACCGAGTTGTTAAAGTGCTCTGAGGGAGACACTGGTTACTGCTTTATCTGCTGTGCATCTCATCTACCCGAGATCTTGTAATGGCAGCCATTTCAGCTGTAGCCGAGTACCTCCCAACGAGCTCCAAAACTAAATCTGCAAATGACCCACACCTTAACTTCCCTCTCTCTCACAGGAGACTGGGGCACTCGTTTTGCTGGATTTGTGTCCTCTCTCTGATCGTGTCTCTCCACTTGCAGAGCCGTAACATCACTTGAACTTGCTAAGTGAAGAATTCTTTAGACTTATAAGCATACACGGTAAGTGTAAATGTGAACAATAGAGCACAAAGACCCGTAACCGCAAATAGATAATTAATTTTAAAGGTACATGACTGGAAATTAAGTATCTCTGAATAGAGGTAGGCTCTTCCACTTTCTCCGCTTGGCTGCCTTTAGGCCGTGAACATTCAGCCAGATTTTCCCCATGTCTAAATCTAACTATAGCGTGCCCATGCTCATTTCAGGGATTCACAGCTGCATGCCTGAATTTTGCTCTGGATCATGAACACCACATGATGCCAGGAATGAGCGCTATGAAAAAAAAAAAAAGAAAAAAAGAACAGCCATGCAAAAAAGCATGTGTGTGGTACCCCAGCAAATGTGAGATCCAGCTTCCAGGAGCTTAGAGCTCTCCAGGATGTCTCAGCTACTGCCCAAAGGCTGTTCTGTAACGTGTTTCAGTAAGGGCCCTCTCAAATTGCTGCTGCTTTGCAGGAGTAGAAACAATCGTTGGCTTGGAAAGAGGGAGTAGCAGACTGAACGAATCTTTGGGACAAGTACCTGATAGACAACCTCTGTTCCTGCGCCTGGGCCCGTTAATATCTTCTTAGTATCTTGAGCCAGCCCTGAGCAAAATAAAGGTATAGTGTTGGCAGCAAGTGTGTTGCTGGTGATAGGAGCCTATCAAACAAAAAGCCCTGTCATTCCCATCAAAAGCATGACTAAAACACTAATTTCTTATCTATATACCACAATGAGTAAACCAGATCCAAATCAGAAATAAAATGAGGTGCAATTACAAGTAAATAAAATAGAACTTTCCCTTGAAAGCACTTCTGTCAGTTAAGTACAGCTAAACATTGAACTCCAACACTCCTACACCCAAACCTGTAGCTCGGTCCCTTATTTAGCAAATGCATAAGAAGATATGACAAATCCACAGGTGTGATGACAAACAGACCCTTCATTAAGCTTCTGCATTCTTCTCTGATCCTGATTTACCCTTCTCCATCCCACCATAATTTCCATTCATAAGTGATGTATCAGATTCAGAGCCTGAAGACAATTTTTTTTTTTTTTTTTTCATTTCTGGATGACCTAAAATTTGGTTGAAAACAAAATGATCTTCTATGTACATATTTTGGTCAAAATCTTTGAAAGTTGGGGGAGAAAATGGAAATCATCCATTGTGGAAGAGATTTGCTTTCTTGTATTTCTGACAATATTCTATTTTGCCATCTCAAAACTGAATTTTTTACAATCAATCTACTTTATATTCCATTTGCCTTTTCTCTAACTTTCAGTCAACTACAACTTCTTTTTGCATACATTTGGATATTCTTCGTTTAGTGGTTGAGAATTTTTCAAAGCCACCTTCTAGATCCTTTCCTTAAGTCAGAATTTAGAGCCTCTTTTTCTCATTTTTTTGTACCTATTTGCACGTGTTTCCAGGTTGATTTAGTGTGGTCTCTGCTTTGCTGCAACATTTAGTGTTTTCCATTATTGATGCTCTCTCTTTCATTTCCACTGATAAATAAGACTATTGTGTTTTTTAATCTACAACTTTTGGATCACAATTTAGACATTTCCCTGTAACTTTATATAGATATATAGCTGTCATCATATATAGCTAGCTTTCATCAGAGAGGCTGGGTACCAGGTCAGTGGAGTGACTCGATGTTGTATCAGTACACACAGGTTGTAGATCCAGCAGTTCTTACCTTTAAAGTACATTTTAACTTAAAGTACATTTTTACAAAAATCCTTGCTGGAAAATATGTGTCCCAGAAAAAAAAAAAATTGCAAAGTCTCAGTGTCTGGGAAGTAAGAAGTAGCCAGTGCTCTCTGAGAATCTGATGTGTGTCATTTGAGTGCTTAACCACAAATCTTTAATTTAGTCCCACTAAGAGAATTCATTAATATTAGATGACTTTCATTCACTACATGAGTTATAGAATAATAAAACTAGTGAATTATCTGCAGTGGATAATTTACTTCAAAAGTGCATTTGACAAATTTAGCCTTTTTCTCTTTGTGGAATACCAACCAGTGCTGAGAGGCCTCTGTTTCTTAAAGATGTGAGAAAAGAAAGGACGTCCTGGGTAATGGGGAGCAGCTACAACCTCCTGGGTAACAGCTCTCTGCTGTTGCTGGCAACCACATCATATAATTCCTTTCAGAAACTTAGCCAGTTTGATCTTAAAAGTAGTTAGGCTGCTATCTTGCTTCTCTGGCAATTAGAAACCTTATTCTAATTTCCAGTCTAATCTTACCCAAGACTATGGGTATTTTTTTTTTTATCATTCTTGGATGAACTTTGGTTTTTCAGCTTTACTAGCTCTTTGTCTTCTCTAGTGTATACTCGTTTCTCAGCATCTGGTTTGCTAAATTAAGCAAGCTTCATCTAGATCTTCTTTCTATTCCCCAGACCATCTTAGGAACTCTTTTTTTCCATCTATTCAGATTTCTCACTTTTATTATCGTTTGACTTATTTCAGCTGTCTTTTCTAACTTCAGAGGCCAATCATGAGCAGTTGGTAAGTATTTAATAATCAACATTCAGTGCTGGTTGGTCTCAAGTATTGTTTTTATTCACAATCTTTCTCTAAGCCTTTCTTTTTATTGTGGCTTGCCTACAATCTATTGATTTTACAGTATTCAGTAGGCTGAATCCAACTCATAAAAGGATAGAAAATATCCCATTGTTTTCTGTTTTGAACATGTAATACTTGCAGAATTAGAAGATGAGTAGAATTAGGTAATTTTAGAACCATTTAAAGATTGTTTTCTGGGTCATATATATCTTGCCTAGGGTTGTTATTCTAGAAATCATCCTGCTTTATTACGAATTTATGGTGGGCGATGATTCAAAACACATACCGTCTACCTTCTATGTTTAGCCTGCCCTATGTCTATTAAACCTTTGTTTCAATCCTTCTGCATGTTCTTCTTGTTTCCTACTATAAAACTGCTGGGTAGCAATGGCTGAATGAATTATCCCTGACCGATTTCAACAGTATTTCGGTTTTGCTTACAAAATTAACTTCTTTGCCCTGTTACCTGTATGTGTAGCTACTCTGTAATTAGCTGTTTCCTTTTCAGACATCCCAAGTGTCTCTATTTGATTTCAAGTTGAGTGAGTGTGGCACCTTGCAATAGATGAGGAAAGCGCTGCAAAGAGGAAATGTGATTTCTAGTGGTGATCTTGTCATCGGTAGATCACAGGCCAAGGCAAGGTTTGCAGCTGGCATATAGGGCCATAGGGCAGAAGGTTGTGGTGCTGAGCTGCCAACATATGAAGTAAGGAGAGAAAATGAGGCAGAAAGCCGTTGTGTGTGGTTCTCTTGCTGTCCAGTACTTCTTGGATCTCTGACTTGTTACTGATGCTGTCCTTGCTGTTTCCCGAGCTGTTTGTTTGTTATAGTTGCTTGCTGAACCAAGTTAGATTTTACGTGTTTATCAAAAAAGCAAAGGTGAGAAGATAATTAGCACAGTTTTTCCTGTGTAATCCAACAAACAAGGTGCCACTTATTACTAGGGATCAAGCAAGCTTTTGATGAAGCGAAGATGCAATTTTAAGAAAACTGTCGTGCCGGTAAATGTCGTAGGTCAGATTCTGCAGGTGAGAAAACTGTTTCTTTTTCCCAGCTGAAAGCTAAAGGGAGAGCGGATCCTCCTTTCCCGGCTTGGGAAGCATTGCTGCACGGGAGCGTGCCGTCGCGGTTGGCCGGTGTACTGAGAGCTCCCCCTCCTGTTTCCTTCTACATCTCAGTGCTGGCAGATCTCGTACCTCGGGATCACAGGGCTCTGATGTCTTCCCTTTCTTCTGCAGCATGGTATACCAGCCCAGAGGACGCTTTTCAATGCCGGTTGAAAACATTTGCACAAGCTTACGTTGTAAGCTTAAACCAAGAGGGCGGTGAGGAGGAGGTGCTGCCCAAAACCTTCAGGTACAATTCCACATGCAACCACGGTTTTCCCGTGTTTGACTTCGGGTTTATGGCATTAATGTTCTTTTTTCTGTTTTCTAACTCTAAGATGAGGACCATAACATTTGCTCCTGTAGGGAATGTCGAAAAAAGCTGGCAATTTTATTTTTAGAATTTCCCATGAATCTTTGGATAAAAAACTCTTTTCTTGGACAACCAGATTTAAGAAATTTCACCAGCTCAGATTCAAGGAGGAACCCCATGGAAAAGTAATCAGAGAGTACTGAGGAGGACCAAGCTGTGACTATAAGGGAAAAGGGTGACAAAAGGGGTTGGATCCATCCTATTGGAAGTTTTCTGTTGTTAGCACATCCTCAGTACAGAAAATTAATGGTATCTTTTTAGGTTCAGGTGATGTTATAGAGTGAAACGTATTTTGCAGAAAACTACTCAACTTTGAAAATGAAAGAAAGAAGTTGTATCCATGGCCACCTAAGGCAAAGATATGGTCTTTGCTGAAGACTTTAAAGAATGAGCAATAATATTTTTTATGATGCTTGATATCGATATGATACAGATTCCTAATTCAAGAAGTAAAGAACCATGGATGATGGCACATGTCCTCTGTAATGACTTGATTTCACTGGATACCTCACAACTAATAAGCAACTTCAAGGTGCCTCAGAGGTTGCTAAAGGAGAAGAGTTCCTAGGAATCATATCAGTAATTTTTCATTCTCTTCAAGCAAAAGAGGATAGAGAACAGAAGATTCTGAAACTAACCTGCTGGTAAAGTGAAGTGATGAAAGAAACAGATGCTTAATTTGTGGAACTTTGTTCACTTTTGTCTGAGAAATGAGGGTTACACAGTTGGAATGTCAATAGGAGGAAAATCAGGATTAAATATCTGCAGACATATGTAACATATTACTTGCAATAAGATGACATAAGCGTTTACAAAAATTCAAAGTGCTTCATCCAACAGAGAAGAATATTGCATCTCTTTGTGACAGACAAGAAGAAACAGATCTGAAAATGAAAAAAGTAGTAGCTACAGAGGTACCAGTGCTTATGGCAATTTTATTTATACAGACAGAATAAAGCTCCAACCACTAGTTAATACAACATTTAGACATTGTCCTTTAAAGTTGAAAGTTAGGTTTTTATCAGAAAACGTTATCTACCATTTTATATGACATTTCACCATTTCTTCTTTCTTGCCTTTTGTATTTTGCTTTCTTGTGTCCTTTCTTTTCCTTTTATTCATGAAGCTCCCTACTCTGCCTGCTTTTGACTGCTTTCTTGGTCCTCTACATCCTCCCTCCAGGTTTGTCTTCTGAACCAAATACTTCTGTTTTCTCACAGTAAACACATTTATCTCAAAGAAATGAAATTGAGACAGGAGGCAGGAGGCTACAGTCACAAAATCTTGCCTCTATCTGTAAGGTAATGATGAAAGTGCATAAGAACAGATTTCCAAGAAATATAACTAGGGTTAATGATGTTTTGGATTGCTTTGATTTTTCAAACTTGCCATTTTTTTTGTTTTCCCTAATGAAACTGTTCTGGAAGACTCCTCAGTTAGTTCCTCAGTGAGAAAACAAGCTATTTTTCCTTATTTTTTTTTTTTATTCTCAGTCAACTTATGTGGAAGACAAGGAAATCTTGAAAGAGAAAATCATTACTAATGTTTGAGGATTTAGACCTACATATACATTTTAAAGAAATTTGTTTAAACAGGAGTACATCCTATCTGAGGGATGGCCTTCCCTAATCTTCTTTGCTTGTATGGATTCACGTAGAGCAAGGAAGGAGTCAAGAGGTTTTTTTTGTTTTGTTTTGTTTTGTTTTTTAATATATTTCCAAACAGGCTCTGCTTTTCCGGTTCACCCCTGCTGCACTGTCTTTCAGAACCTTGCAAGCGATCGAGGCAACCTTTAGAAAGTTGTGGGAACGGATGGATTGCAAAACAAAGTTCTGATGACACGAGAACTCAGCAAATCGTAGCCTGAGAGCTGAGATAGGGCGCCTACGAACCAGCACCGATGTCTGGAAGGAAGCAGGGCCTCAGGAAGGATATGGTGAGGCTGGAGCTTGCAAAGCACATTGTGTCTAGAACTACAATTGAGATGTTTCATTGCTTTAAGATTGTGTCTCGGTTTTGTCTGCAAAAAGAAAGATTATACATTTTTTCTTTAGGGCTGGTACTTCAGGCTTGATAGTCCGTGTGCGTTTCTGGCTGCTTCATTGCTGTGAAGTAAATAAGAGCCAAAGACGCTGGTGCATCCCAGGTGCTGGGGACCTTAAAGTCTCAGACACTTAGGAACGAAGCGTCTGCTTTAAAACAACCCCATTTAAGGATAATTTCACTAGTGAATCACACAGAAAAAAGGTGTTCACATCCTTTGAATTGCCTGGCTTTTAGGTATGTTTCCCAGAGGAAGTGCTAGTACATTAACTACTACTCTCCTTCTCTTACATAGTTCACCTTTTCCTACAACTCCAGCCTACCCACAGGCAGTGCCGGCTCACACACAAAGAGGAGCATTTCTGGGGCCCACTGCTGCAAGACTGCATAATTTCTTGTGCAGTTTAGTCATCAGGGACAGGAGAATGAGGCTACTTCACTGCTGTTGTGTGTAGCATATGCAGAGGAATTATGGCTAAGTAACAGCAGCAACAGCCAATGAAGCCTTTGTATTTGGGTGGCCACTCAAATGGACAAAAAGGAGGAGTTTTTCCTACTTTTTCATTAACATAAGCAGTTATGTGTTATCTCTGCTGATTGCTATGTACAGATTACAGATAACTCAGGGCAGAAAACTGAGAAGAAGATAAAAGACTGGGTGAAACAGGGGGAGAAATATACTGGAAGGTAGCTTTGGGCGGACGAGTTTTTTTGTGAGATCATTACCCTGGAGATTAAAGAGCAATTCAAGACCTCTTCCTATCAGCCAGGATTAGGGTGGTAGTGGGAATGCTCTTATATGCCTGCTGTCCATTTTCCTGTTTATTTGGATACATAATAATTGTCCGTATTATTAGATACAGACTAGGCAATAAATATCTCCTATGGTTTAAAAAAACATAGCACAGATGATGTAACCTGACACATGGGTTCTGACTGCATGCTTATTGATACGAGTTCCAGTACGATCGGTCAGCCATAGCCCTGATTCACAGGGTGTTGTAGCAGGACATACTGACTTAATAATTTCTATAAGCAATAGTGTAATTTAGTTCCTAAAAGCTTAAAATTTGTAACATAGATTTGCATACATTCTACAAGAAATATTTTATATTTTCATTTTTAGTCTTGCAATTAATTACTCTGAAAGTGCATATAGGTACTTCAAAAGTATCTCAAGTCACGTTCAGCAATCTCAAACCTATAAAGAACAAGCTCTGTGTGTTACTTGGACTGAAGTTCTTCATACTTAGAGTAAGGAATGACAGTATTAAGGTAGTTCAGTTAATATTTGACTACTGACTGTGTTTTTTTACCATAACTATTTTTCTTGTCACACACTGCTGTAAATCTGGGTAGACATATATACTGTTGTATAAATAAAAGGAACACTTAAAAATTTTTAAATTAAGCATCTAAAATAGAAAATATTAGGCACTTCTTACATATTCCATTTTGCTTTCCCAATACATTCCCCAGTGAAAGAAAAAAATTGAATAATTTTATTAACAAATTTCATGGTATTCCTGTATTATGGGAACAATATATTCTTAAGCGCTCCATGCATCTGAAATTTGTCTTGATGTGGCCCATTTATTTTAATTTGGGTCTGTCAGCGGAAAAAAAGAAGTAATTAAACTTGTGACTAGCATGGAGAAACATTTTATGTTCTAACACTGTAGCTTGATACCCAGTAGTTTCTTTATATTTCTTCCAGTTGTCAGATCAAAGTCTCTCAAGTGCTATAACTCAGCCATGCTTTGATTAATTACTTCACACAATGAATTTGCAAATTATATTTCTGAAGTGATTTATGTACTTTTTAGCTTCAATCACGCACACCCTCCCCCTCATTTTACTGTTAGTTTTTTTTTTTCTTTCCTATTCCAATCTTCTTCACTAATGTAGCCAATCCACACCTTGGAAAAATATTTTTGAAAAATATGCCTAACAAATTGGTATAGACGGAGCTTTCTAGTAAAGGGTGAAATTGTATCTGAACAATTAAACAGAACTACAAGAATCACTTAAATTGCCATAACCCACCAGCACTCCTACTCAAGTCTTCAGCCTCAGTGCTTTGTACAAATACGCAAAGTCCCTCCCTAAAAATTCTCATCTGCAGATTTTGTCTAGGCTGGGGTTTTGCTTGAGGTAGGGCTACTGGAATAGTTGAGCTAAGGCAACCTTTAAAATACATGTTCAAACCGAACATTTGGTTATGGTAGTTAGACATTGGTAAATAGTGTTTAGGGAAGCAATAACTTGCCTGCACCAGTGATGTGCTTGTCTGGCAAAGTTTAATATTTACATTTGTGGTTTCATTGTATAGTCTCACATGTTGTACTGCTGCTCGTGTTCAATCCATTTGCATTACATAGTGGTATCTAATCTCTTTTTAGTGGTACTGAGTTTATAGTTGTAAATATCCATGCCTTCCCTACGACTTGATCTGACAAGCTTCTGAAGGAATAGGATGACGTTATTTCTCTCATTACCCCTACCTGATATCCTTAGCTCTGAATGTTTGACCAGAGCACCCCTTCACATCCTTTGGGAGTGATTTTCGTCTGGATACTGCTTTGCTTTTTGTTCAGGCATGAACCGAACACAGACATGTGGGTGGAGGTAAAGGAACAGTAGTAGGGACCTGATTGCAGACCTGTGACTGGGATACTGTCCTAAATATTCCTGTTCCTTCTCACAGCTGCAACATGTTTGTTTTGTCCATCCATATAAGAAACTGCACAGAGTGAAACGGGTTGAAGTCTGCAGATTGGAACTATTCATTCACTCCCTGGCTTCTTTTTAAAGTACTAATAGCTCGCGGTGGGACAAAACCCAGCTATTGTTTGGGGGACAGTTCACTTTGAAAGCCCCTGGTTATCGGAAAACTAGACAAGATTTCGATAAAGTTGGTTCTTTGATGCTCCTGGCAAGATTTGCACTCTCAAGCACCCCAAATGCCTTCACATCATGCCCCAGGACCTGCAACAACTTCCTTAGTATGTGACATGTAACTGCTGTATTGGTGAGCTGCAGTGTTGATCTCACAATATTTTGAACTCTTGGAACTGGAAAAACACATGCACACACCGAAAAATTGTGTTCTAGGGACACCAAAACGGGGCAGAGGGGCGATCCATAGCAAACGCCATGCAGTGTGGATGAGGCCAGTCTACTCTAGATGGGGACAGCCAAGTAATGTATAGGGAGGCACTCTGCAGTGCCTGCCCAGGGGTGAATGGTTGTTTCCTGGGGCAGATGCATTCAGCCATATAGATATAACAGTCAGAACAAGCTGTCTAGCCCAGAGCCATCTCTCCAATGATGGCTCATAGTAGAGGCATGAGGGAATGGGTATGCATTTTAATCAAGTTTGGAGCAATAGTTCTCCTTGTATGCCCTCCCTGTCCCAGCTTGCATGTGATTTCTGCCTTCAGTTTTAAATAGACCTATTGCTTTTGGGTCTGATCCTGGATATTGGTAGACACAGATCTATTTCTGTTTGTCAGGAAACATTTTTCAGATAAATTTTCCCTTTTATTCTGAAAATCTGAGATATTCCGAAATTTTGTAGGAGTTTCATAAGGCTGAAACCTTTTATGACCTCTGTGCAAAATAGTTTCCGGTTATACTGACATTTTTTCTACTAAAATGCTAATTTCACCTAAAAACCCAAACTTGGACAAATGGTTTAATGGATATGAATAGAACTTCTATAGAAATACCCTTTAAAGACTGCTGAATTTCATAGAATCATAGAATGGTTTGGGTTGGACCTTAAATACCATCCAGTTCCAACTCCCCTGCCATGGGCAGGGACACTTTCCACTAGACCAGGTTGCTCAAAGCCTCATCCAGCCTGGCCTTGAACACTTCCAGGGATGGGGCATCCACAGCTTCTCTGGGCAACCTGTTCCAGTGCCTCACCACCCTCTCCGTGAAGAATTTCTTCCTGATATCTAATCTAAACCTCCCTACTTTCAATTTAAACCCATTCCCCCCTGTCCTGTCACTACAGGCCCTTGTAAAAAGTCCCCCCCCAGCTTCCTTGTAGCCCCTTCAGGCACTGGAAGGTGCTATAAGGGCTCCCCGGAGCCTTCTCTTCTCCAGGCTGAACAAGCCCAACTCTCTCAGCCTGTCCCCATAGCAGAGGTACTCCAGCCCTCTGAGCACCGTCGTGGCCTCCTCTGGACTCGCTCCAACTGGTCAACATCCTTCTGATGTTGAGGGCTTCTAGATTTGGTCACTAGAACATAAGCAGAGTAATTTTCTTTAGTTTAAGTCTCTTCATTGCCTCACTTAATACTGTGTCAAACTTTATTTTAACATTAATATGGGCTCAGCCTGCGTGTAGCTGCACAATGTCATTATAAGGCAGGGTATAGGACTGCCTCTATTTTTTAAAAACAGCAAACCCAGCTGACTCAGACTGAATGCCCGTGGTCATGAAAACTCACCTACAGGTGCAATACTTTTCCCATGACTCTCCAGAAGGACACAAAAAGTACGAAATTTAAGGTTGTTTCTATTGCTAGGTCCAAAATCAACAGATGAGAATGTCAACAAGCTACGTGCCAGCTTTTCAGGAAATAAAAGTGTCATAGGAGGGAATCCTTAAAAAATGGATAGGTTGAGTTTTACAGAGGAAGCAGTATAAAATCCTCTGTTTATGAAAAGAAAATTAGTGTCTCCATCTCTGAGTTGAGCCACAAGAGACCAGTGGACCTAGCATAGTAATAAGGCATTTTAGAATGCTTGTTATTAGGATATCAAAGTTTCTTGACTATTGATCAAGACACCGAAGTGTGATGTTCTTCACCTGTGTAAGAAATATGTCAAATGATTACTATCATTGTAGAATAAATCAAAATAATAATACATTCCTGGAAGGACCTCATGTTTCTTAAAGTAGGGATTCATTCATCTTGTGCTTGTTTTTCACCATGTTTTTACGTATCTGTGATAGTCCTTGTAAAGGATCTGCTGGGATATGTGAAATGTATTTCCTTATAAATAAAACCAAACAAGTTCAAAAGTAATTATTTCTTTGTGTCTGTTACTACCTCTATGTGTATAAATTTCTCTCATGTTTGTGAATACTGCCATATCTACCTAAACTCATTTTGATTTCTCACCCTACTACTCCCAGTAGCCTGGTAGACATTTTGCAATAGTTTGTAATTTAGCATTTCATGTAATTTATGTTGTTCTCCCCTTTCAGTTTGCAAGTTGTTTCTTAATAAAGGAAATATTCTTAATAACTAAAAAATATTGAAACTAAAATATATGCTAACACCACCACCCCACTCCCCCCCCCAATCTTCATATTTAATTCGTAGAGATATTTGATCTAGAAAGATAAAGAATAGTGGCAGAAAATATCATCTAGTTCCAACCCCCCTGCCATGGCCAGGGACACCTTCCACTAGACCAGGTTGCTCAAAGCCTCATCCAGCCTGGCCTTGAACACTTCCAGGGATGGGGCATCCACAGCTTCTCTGGGCAACCTGTTCCAGTACCTCACCACCCCCTCTGGGAAGAACTTCTTCCTGATATCCAATCTAAATCTACCTTCTTTTAGCTGAAGAACATTATACCCTGTCCTATCACTACTACTATTAAGACTAGTTTCTTTATTTCAGTAGCAACATCCAAACAAGAAGTGACTTCCATACTTTTGCCAGTACAACTGTCAAACCTGACATGTGTGGGAAATCATCTGTTTTTACATACAAGGACTCTCAATTGGTTTAAATTTGCAGAATGTTGCTGAATGATTCTGTGCTGATTTAGACAAGCTGAAGATTTGCTTGTTCTTACTTGAAAGAAGGGATGGATTTAAAACACAAAAGCATGAGCAGACACTTACTTGTGCTGAATATGTTTTTTTATAATGAGTTTCCAAAATCCTGGAGAAAGGTTTGTTGGCTGCCCCTCCCAGCCTTAAGTGCACTTGAACACCAGCGGAAAAATCTCAGGCCGTGACAGAGGAAGCAGCTTATTGACAAAACAACTCTTCTCTGAAGGACCAGAGAAAATAACCCCAAAGCATCTGGTTTCCGTTTAGACCGGAAACCCAGAAAAGTTGCCTTCCACTTAATTTTGGCATTTAGGATATGCAAGCATCTATTTTTGTCTGGTTTCCAAAAGAAGAGAAGCTGCTGTCACCATGTGGCCCGCTACTCTGCTCACTCTCATTTTTCTCTTCTCAGTAACTTTGGAACACGCTGGCCAACTTCCAGATCAGAGAGAGAGGTAGGTGTCTGAAAGATAGAGACTTCTCACGAGGTTCTTGGAAATAGCAGCCAAGGAGAGAAGCTGCTGAGTGCCCTCAGTGAGGATAAGGGATGGGGCATGAACTCGGGCAAAGTTCAGAGAACTTAACTGGAGAGGGGAAAAAAAAAAAAGCAAAGCAAAGCAAAAATCTTCCTAGTCATTGTTTGAAATTTTTTTTACAGATCATGAAACCTGCACGTGGTGTTACTCACGGCTGATGGGCTTGTCCTGTGACGTCTAATAAGGTACGAATGCTGAGTCAACTTCTCCCCACTGTTAGGACATTTAAATTGTCTTTCTGCTGCACGGACTACCCAGTATATTAAAAATATACATAAAAATTAAGTTGCTGCTTTGTTCTAATTCAGTTTAAACAGAAAAGAGCCACATGATATAAAGCTGCTGGAAACTGGGCTTTTGCTTTTGGAGTCTTCCATTAGATCAAGAGGGAGGTGTGGGTCAAAATTAGGGAGGTTCTTTCCAATTGAGTCTTTGCAATAATGTCTTTTTCAGGATCTCTTCATTTTTTTGGCAATTTAACTACTTGTCCTTATTCAAATGTCTTCCGAAAGTATTGTCTATGTGTTGCTTAACTACAACTAGCACGGCTGCCTTTTAACATTTAACCCACAACGTAAAATGAATGAGATATGCATATTTATAATCTATTTCAAAGCGTCTCGGCACTGATTGAGCTGTTGCGGCCTTCTGTGTAAGCGTATCCTCGCATACGATCAGAGACATTAGGCCAAACCCCATTATCCTCCCATTTTTATCAGATACTACAGAGAGCTTTGGACATGAACTGCATGATTAGACTGAAACTTTGTGGGCTTTGGGGAGAAAGGCAGAGTAACATCAGACTAGAACAAAAATTTGTTTCTTCCTGCGCTATTAGTCCTTTCCCAAGTTGTGAATTATATATATATATATTTTAATTAATACAAGTCACTTGAACAAGGCTGTTCATATTTTCTAGCCTTGCAGTTTTTACTTCTTTACTCCTTTGGTCTGGCACTGTTTTGACGTGCTCCCGGCAAAGCTGAGGCATTAATGTAACAGGTCGCCAATGGCTGTTCCCAAAGGAGCAGACCTCCCCCCGCATACCTGTAGGTCTGTGCCTCGGAGTGATGGGTACCTTTGGTGACTTGTCCACTCCTCAGCTGCAGGACTAGAGCCTGTGTGTTCCCAGCACAGTGTGGGGGGTTCTGCCTTCTGTACTGCGTGGAGGAAAAGCGGAAGGAGCTCTAGGCATCTGCAGTCCCTTACTGTGGGCTTCCTCTCTTCCCTGAGCTAGCCTGAGGTGTGTAACCTTGCTGTATGACCTGATGCAGAATGCAGTTCGGCTTCCATTTTCTCATTCATATTAGGACATTATCTCTCTTTTTAATGAAAACTTGAAATTCTGGGGAAATCTGGGGACACCTTTCTCTTTTCTCTCTTTTTGGGTTTCCCTGAACATTCTTCTGCAGTTCTGTGGACATAAACAGCCCCTACCTTGCCGTCCCTGCCTTTCGGGTCCTCCCACGCATTGCTCCTTGTGATGCTCCACTACAATTGTTTATGAGGCAGAGTAAGCACTAGATTAGATTAAATGAAAAATAACTTCTCTTTTGTGACGGTTTTGGTGTTTGTATGTTGGTTTTCTTTTTTTAAATTTTATACCCGGATGGTTCTCTGACCTGACTCACTGGGCCCAGCTGAAGGGACAGACTAGAGGCACCGTTATGGTGGGGAAGTAAAAGAACATTTAAGTCAGCTCTACCCCTGAGAGGGATGTAACCACAGTGTTAGAGGAGGACACTGAGCACTGTGTGTCTGCACTTGTTGAATTTACTGAAAATTTACTGTGAAATTTACCCTCTCCTGTGGTGGACAGTCTTAATCTGGCCTTTATTGTACAAATGCCTCTGATTGGGAAAATGTTTATACAACACTGAGAAAACTGTGATTGCTCAGAAGATGGTTGCAATTATTTATTCCATTATCTATTAATCTTTGAGCTCCTCCATGCTCATCTATTTTGATGTTCATGAATTAAATAAAATGGGAGGAATGAGTGAAATTTCCTGTGTATGGATAACAAGTACCTGCTTTGAAGGAAGGGCTTTATATTCAGATCCTGTCCCTTCTGTAAAACACTCCCCATGGTACACCATTATGTTAAACCAATAAAGAGGAAAATGGTATGCCACGCACATGTGAGCTAATAACAACTGGCATGCAGAACATAAACACCACAGTGGGTCACACTAAGGCAGACTGGCAAGCTGCTGTGCTAGCTTAGTTTCCAAATGCCTGAAGATAATTGCCCCAGTATATCCATGCAAAACTTACAAAGAAAAAAATAAGATTATCCCAAGCATGAAACTAGCTGGAAAATTACTCAGCAGTGTTATTGAAAACCCATTTTACCTGCTGTGATATTAAGCTAATATGATTAGCGACATTAAGACGGAGACTTCTCCTATAGTTTGGAAATAGACTCCAACCTACCTATCGCGGTGGGAAATTTACTTTGTTCCGTAACATATCAGCATTTCCTGCCTGCGTGAAATCTCTTAAACATCCACCTCTACTTTCTTATATCACTAATGTCAAATTCAGTACTGATTCATGAGCAATATATAGTTCAGAACCTTTAGACTCAGGGAGAATGGTAAGAACAGTAAGAGAAGCATTATTTCAATAATTAATTAGATGGAGCAAAGGTGAAAATCTTTCTAAAATGATTTACAATACATTTGCATGCGCAAAATATTTTTTTCATGCTGAGCTCATTTTCAGGCTTCTGCATAGATGAAGTCTGTTCTATTTGTATGGGTATATAAGAAGTTGAAATACTGATGCCAATATTTAATAAGATATAGAAACAGTTTTCCTTTTTCTTGAAACTATGTCCTTACACTTCAGTCCTCACTGACCGTACCATCTTCCTGCTTAATTTGGTAATTACACCTCCCTCTTTCTTACAAAGTCTATAATAATATCAATGGTCATAATAAATTAATATCATGTAACTATAGCACCTGGGGCCTGCAGCTGTAACAAAGACCTCATGTGGTGAGGTCTTTAAAAAAAATCACAGAACTGGAAATTAGTTTTCCCTTTCAGTTTCTTGAGAGAATACATTGTAAGACAAGAGATAACACACATGGGGAGACTGCAAAAGAACAATGGTATCAAATAAGGCATGTATGCATAAAGATCAGGCTATCTCTGAATGAGGTAGTGCCCACTTTGATAATTTAAATACTATAGCATCTACTAATTTGAAGATGAGGGATTTAAAGTGCCTTTTTGTAAAGTGTATTAGAAATTGACCATATAACAGATGAAAGCATGTGAATTTAGTTCATGGAAGGCAGAAACTTCAAGGCTATTGGTAGGTTTGTAGGAAATCTAATGAGTGCTAGGGAATGGTTCGATTAAGGCATCCAAAGTCTTGGGTGGGATTGAGGTACACAGGCATCTTGTACATAAGGCATAGAGAAAATTGGGAATCTTGGAATAGAGGGAGGGAGGGAGGTACCTGGGGTCAATAAATGGGTGTAATTCTACATGAAGTATAACCAGTTGGAAGGCTGGGGATATATCTCAAATCCCACTCACTGGATTTCTCACTGACAGTTTCTAGAGATGCTCCTTGTGTAATCTGCCCAGAATGCAAGCTGTGTCCAGGAGTGGGGAACATATGGCATTTTATAAAGGAGTGGATCATTTTTGTCTTTTGTTTCTAAAGGAGCTTTAGCACCACCCCCTGTGCCTGTGTGTATATATACACATATATAAGGAGACATTTTGTTCTAGGGATCAGAATTCAGATATCCTCTTGCATGCTCCAACTGTGAGGTGACAGCAGGCCTTCATCTGTTTTCATTTCATAGACTCACAGCATCACAGAAAAACTGAGGTTGGAAGGGACTTCCATGGTCACCATCTCCAGTCCCCTGCGCAAAGCAGGCCCGGTTAGATCAGATTGCTGGCAGACTTGCTCAGCAAATTTTTTAGTTTCTCCAAAGGCAGCAATTCCACAGCCTTTCTGGGCAACTTTCTCTGGCGTCCGACTATCTCTATGGTACATTTTTTCCTCCTTACATCTAAAGAGAATTTCCTGTTTTCTAACTTGTGCCGATCGTTTCTCATGCCATCAGTGTGTGAGATCTTCAGTGCTCTTCCTCTGGGAAGAGTCTGGCTCTGCCATCTCTGCCTCCTTCCTTTGGGCAGCTGCAGAGAGCAGTAAGGTTTCCCCTCCACCTTCTCCTCTCAAGGCTGCATAAACCCGGTCTTCTCGGCCTCTCCTCAAGTGCCATGTACTCGTCTTGCTGCCTCTCCTCTGGACTTGCTTCAGTCTCTCAAAACGTTTCTTGCAGAGGGATGCCTAAAACTGGAGAGCACAGATGCAGCCTCACAAGTGCCAAATGAGGGGAATAAACACTTCTTTTGGCCTGCTGGCTACAATTAACTATTGTGCATGGTGGCACTGCTTCAAAAGCATTGGTTTGAGACTACCCTTATTTTGAATAATCTGTATCCTGGTTGTCAAAGCATTCTCTAGGGGAGGTGATAGTTGTGGATTTGCATTGGTTCAATAAGGGAGGCAGCTGAAGCTATTTTCTACCTCCTGACTGAATGTAATAATCTTTAGGTTTTATCTTAAAGAGAAACAGCACTCTTTGTGGGGGCCCTAGTTCTGTGTGTGGATGTTAGGTATGATCTGCAGATGCTTCATGCTGGTTCATGACATCAAAACAGGTAGAGAAGAATCTGATATTGTTATTATGATCTGGTTTAGGTAAGAGGAATGTATTTGTTGACCTAGTCCTATGAAAGTGGAGATATTTCTGTGCATTCTGGACTACCACAAATCTCCATGGACTTACCAAAGGAGTTTAGGTAGCTCCAGGATTAGGCAGCAGCTAAAAAAAGGCTTTTCAGAATGCTACATCTTTGTCACGTATGCCTAAATTCTCCTTAAATCCAGTACTTGAGCTACCTCTGATTGCTTTCTACTTGCACTGCCCTTAAGCACATCTCAAAACACTGCTCATATACAGGCAACACAAGCTTTCCCCAAAAAGGGCAAGATAGGGCAAAATGCATGCATAGGGACAGGTAAGAAAAACACAGTATTTGGCATGCCTTGAGGCTTCCCAACATGTAAGTCACTAGGCAGCATCTTTCCAAGCATTTCCATATAGTAAACTCCCTATCAATTTTTGTATGTATTCAATCCCACTCTCATCCTGTTTCTGGCTGGGTCTCCCCTTTCCACATGGAGCAGATGTACCTGTACCCACTGAAGTAATGTGTTATTGCCAACGAGCTGCAGGAGAAGAGTGTGAGCAGGAGCTAGTCTCCAGCTTAATACTTCCTGCTTTGCAATCTCCTTCCTTCAGAGCCAGAATGCTGTACTGCTGGCATGTGCAGAGCCAAAGGCAGGTTTAAAAGTGAGGGCAGTGGTGCTGTGGGTGCATGGTGCTGGAGCTGGGGAGCCGCCTAAGCCTTGGCAAGCTGAACCATTCACAGAGCAGGTGCTTAGAGGGGCAGTTTTGCCAAGGGGTCTGAGCTAGCTTAGTCTGGCCACACTGCTCTGATGTCTAACATGACGTCAAGTGACCTCTTTCAGAATGGACCAGGATTTTAACGGTCCCACAGTCTTCCTCTCAGTCAAGCGCTCTCACGGGTATGGTTGATTTTCCTTTTGAATAAACCAGCACTGACTTCAGTAAGACACTTTTAATTTACCTAAGAACTTTATCAATGTTATCATCTGGATCTTAAAACAAATGCATGTTTTTGTATGAAATTGCGTACGATTTAGCCCTTTATCTCTGCTCTAAGGAACAGTACTGACTAAACATTAACACCGGACAACAGTACATGAGACTCGAGTTGCTTATTTGTTGCATTTTTATGTTACTGTCTGAGAAGATTTAAAGGGTGGACCTCCTCTTGTCCCTCTGCTTCAACTACAGGCAGGAAAGTGCTTCAGCAGCAAGTCACGTTTCTCTTGTTTACTCTCATCAAGACCTTTCTGTTGCGTAATTCTTTTGTTTTCCACTGTTGTAATCTCTGATGCACATGGATCCCGGACAATGTAGATGACCCTTGTGGGATGCATGAGGTTCTCTGTCAAGATATTGTTGTCCCTCGCTGGCTGGGATCCAGGTTTAGTACTAAGCAGAAAAAAAAATAGAAAAAGAACAATGGAGATAAATTTAGATGCTGTTGGGAAAAAGAAGCCAACACACTGTCCATCCCAGCCCTTTGAAGCGACGCCCACAAAGCAGTTTCCTTTGACTTTCTCAGGGATTCCCAGATTTTCACAGTAACTTATGCAACCAAAGCAGACACCACCTGACTAACATTTGGCTAACCCTTTGCAATTTCATTCCAAATACAAGGTATGAAACAACACATGGTGTTGTAACTTAGAGCTTCACTGTGTGCACAGTGAGCATAACTAGGAACAGCTGGATTGTTGATGTAGGTACCAGGGGTACCGAGGCAAATCAGCAAATCTTGGCTGTACTGATTTCCTTGCAGGGCATTGCCATGCTCTCCAAGCAACAGTGCTCCACAGGCCTGGATGTAATTTTGCTAGTACAAGAGCCTCTGCTAAGGCAGAAATTCCGGCTCATAGCTCTTTTAAAATATTGTTAATCAGTGACTTTGTATACCTCTTTAATATTTCGATTAATAACTCAGTTACATTACTGTCTTTCAAAGGACCTGTTGAGGTATTACCTAAACTGATCACTAGAATCATAGAACAGTATTGGTTGGAAAAGACCTTTAAGGTCATCTAGTCCAACCGTTAATCCAGCACTGCCAAGTCCACCCCTACACCATGTCCCTAAGCACCACATCCACCTGTCTCTTAAATCCCTCTGGGGATGGTGACTCCACCACTTCCCTGGGCAGCCCATTCCAGTGCCTGACAACCCTTTAGGTGAAGAAGTTGTTCCTAATATCCAAAGTAAACCTCCCCTGGCACAACTTGAGGGAATTATCTCTTGTCCTATCACTTGTCACTTGGGACAACAGATCAAGCCCCACCTCTCTGCACCCTCCTTTCCATTACCTGTAGAGAGTAATAAGGTCTCCCTTGAGCCTCCACTTCTCCACTAAGTCCATTCTTTAATACTAGCATTTCTGTACAGGCATGATGTTTAATTGTTTAAAACAAGTGCTTGCACTAAGCAAGCTTCTTCAGACAAATTCAGGGGGCTGAGGCTGAAAGCCCCTCCATACTTTGTGCTTTATGTTTTTCTTGAATGAGTCTTTTTCAGGGGGTTCTTTCCCTGCTTTGAAGATTTACATTCAGTTATTGATGAAATATTTTTATTCAGAAAGAATGTTTTTGAGAGGTATGTGCCCATTCTGTATTTGAGCATATAATATGGACACCAGGGAAGTTGTGGAGCCACCATCCCTGGAGGTGTTCAAGGAATGTGTAGACATGGCGCTTGAGGACATGGTCTAGTGTTGGGTTCATGGTTGGACTAGGTGATCTTACTGGTCTTTTTTCTGTGATTCTGTGATAAATTAAGTAACGGAAATGCATGCTCCTTTTTAATTGTGTGCTTATAAAAGTCAAAATGAGTAATGTAATTTTATGGATGTAAAGCTATACATAAAAATAGTATTAAGTGCCTTGACTTACTGGTAAAATGCAAAAGAAGGGAAAATTTTAGTTTGTCATTCAGACACTCAAATCATTGTACTAAACAGTAGTAGGAAATATGAGACTGGTTTAGGACCATGTATGCTGCCGTAACCACGTGTATAATGAATTTAGATACTGGCAGACTACAGTTACTTTTCTTTTTTTTTTTTGTTGTTAATCACATTGTTTTCCAAAATGCAAGTGTAATTTTCGTTTGCATGTCAGTTCTCATCCAAGAAGATGGTATGACAATTTGATCTGCTGACAGAGGTAGCCCAAAGTAATGTTTGCTAATGCATCATAAGGCTTTGAGGTTTTTTCACTTTTTAAAGTTGTAAAATGTTGGTTTGGGTCACATCTGGTGAATTTCTGTCTCATTAGTTTAGTTGCTTTGTCCTGAAATAATAGCATGTTTTTACATGACAACATAACTTTCATTTTAACATCAGATAATTGAAATATTTGCTTTATTAATTTCAAAGTGATATTTTGGTTTACAGTTTATTTTTAAGATTTTAAAAATTAAACCAGTTTGTTTCATGTAAAAAAATATCATCCAGTTGCAAATTATTTTATTTTCCTTTTCATTTTGTCACAAATTAGAAAAATTGAATTATAAATAAGTGACAAATTTTCTTTCTGATTTAGCCAGAAACAACAACAACAACACAACAACAACAACAAGTTCTCTCATCAGTCCAGTCATAATTTGTTCTTTAATACACAATTTCTCTTGGGTAAAAACCTCTTGGGGGTGAAATTTCCATGATAGGATTTAGCTTTTTTTTGGGTTTGAAAGCAGGTATATTTTAAATCTCATTCTGATGTTAAACTATGTCACAAAAAAAAAAAAAAAAAGAAAAAGAAAAATCCATTGGGATGGAGGGCTAAATTGAAAAGCTTGAGTAGCATCCCACTTGGAAAGTGGATGAGTAGCTATCGGAAAGTTTATAGCTGGGGTTCCAATCTGGCAAGCTATTTCAGCACACACCAGTCTTCAAGGATTTCAACAGTACCACGAGACTCATAAAATGATTTGATACATAATTTGGTGAAATCTGAAAGCTTTTCCTGTGCAGATGTTTTGGTTATCTGACTATAATAACTCTTTGACCTTAACCTTGGTAAATAGGTATTGTACGTGTTTCTAATCAGTGTGTTTGTGTGTGTTATTTTCATTTTATTTTTAACTTGAATGCCTGTCATTTAATACAAACCTATGCTTATAAATGTACCAAACTTTATTAATCCACTTAAAGGCTTAACCATCTATAAAAATGTACTATGCAAATTGGACTTTTTCCCTTCTTCAGTCATCACAGCCAAGCACATAAAGCTCGGGGAAATTTATGCATTTTGACCATCTCTAAATCGTTAGAGGCCAAACCAATTTAAACAGCAATCAGTGACCAAGAACACCCTTTGCTCTCTGAAGGTTTTTTTTTTATCTTGGTATTCTAATTATTTAATTCAGGCTTGTTACGTTCAGCTCTGCTGGATGCTCTGCAGGCTGAATTCATTCTGCCTTGTTTAATTTGCCTTTTTCCTCTGCCATTAGATTGTTAGCTCTCCAGATGAGAACAGAGCGCTAACTCACCACTGCATAGTATAAGCAGAACTGTTTCATAAGCTGTTACAAAAAGATAGGACGATCCTTTGGCTTTAACATTCGAGGCAGAGTTTTTGTGTCTTGTTTAACTGCTTTCCTGACTGGGACTGTTATCCCTAAATTGTCGCACTTGTAAGACTGGACTCATCTCCTTTAAAAAAGATTCATAAATTTGTGAACCGTTATAAAATGTTTAGAGGTCTTGAAAACAAATCCACCATGTAAAGATTTATTCTATTAATTTTTCACTGACTTCAGTGGAGCCAAAATATGTCCCTGAGATCTGTGGAGCCCATGAGATCTCTGGATGTGATCACAGTGGAAGTGGGAAGGAACTCCAAACATATCTGAAGGTTATTTTTGGAAGTGGCATCTCAGAGCGTACTGGAGAGACAAATGTGTTATTCTCAAAATCTGTAACAAACCCAGCTGACTCAAAGGCAGCAATTTCCCCAAGTTTTCAGTTGCCTGCCAGTTTAGAAACTGCAGAGGTTTAAACCCTCACTATAACGTTTATTTTGTTGGAAAAGTTGGCAGAGTTGTTTAACTGTGATGTCACTTTTACTATCAACTATTTAATCTCTTGTGCAAGATCTGGTCTCTGAAGTCATCACTGGGAAGAGGTGGAAAAATCAGCTACTGGGCAGTTTTTTTACGTCTGTGTCACCCATGAGGTATATAATATTATAGCTTCTATATGCAAAAAATGCATCTTTTATTTTTTTTCGATGTCTTGAAATGTCCTGAACTCATTACATCTTTTGACTTGTTCCAGCCTCCAGATTAAAATGGTTCGGGTTGCATCATTTTGAACTGCACAAAGGGTCAAGAGACCGTATCATTTCAATGAGGCCACAGTTCATTTGCTTTGGCTCTGGAAAGCCGGAGGATGAAATAAATATTAATAGTCACAGTTTGAAAGAAGGACTTCAGCTTTGGTATTACAATGAAGCGAAACACTTCATACATGAGGCAGCAAAACTGTCACTGGATTTTTGCCAATTTGAAGGAGATAGAGAGGGAGAGAGAATGAAGAAAAAATAATTAAAAAATACACCTGGTTCCTAATGCTTTTTAAAAAACTTTTCATTATGGGGACAAGCAATATTTGCTTTTTGCTTCATGTAGTGGAAATCAGTCCATTAAGAGAGTGGGAGAAAAGATTAATAGGTAAATTCAGCGTGCTGACTCCTTCATGTAGTTAATGTGCTTAATCTTACCTAGGTGATGAGCTGCATTTGCACTGACAGTGAACAGAGAGAGGGAGAGAGGTTAAATATGTGGTTAGGGGAACAAAGTTAATGAAAGCATATTACAGGATTTTACAAAAAACATATATTACTGTTCATTTAATTTAGTCCTTGGGACAATTACATCCCTGGTGTAATCTCATTAAGCTAATGAGATCACATCAGGGATGAATTTGGCTCTTGTATTTGAAGTTTTAAAATGGTGGTGTTATTGTAATTTTCTTCTTTGCTTAGAATGTGAATGAGCTCTGGAAGCCTGAGAAAAGAGTATTTTTAAGGGTGATGGAGACCAGTGCAATAGGGAGGATGCAGGGTGGAATATCGAGTTCATTTTAAGTTCTCTTTGCCCTTGTCCAAATCATTAAAGCTTCTTTATTGATTTTACACTTTGTGTGTGTAGGAACTGTTGTCATCTGCAACCCAGAGCCTGAAAGATGTAAAGCATCTGCCTCTCCCGAAAAAGTGCCCATGTTCACCTTTAGGCGTGACTGACACCCTTAAAGTCATCCTTGGCTGCATTGGTCCACTGCAATACTTTGTCAGTCTTTGAGTGCCTAAGTGTACAGGGCTTTGATGGTGTCTTAGATAACCACTGTGCCCCCTGACCGTCCCACAGGCAAAAGCTTCCCAGCCTCTGAAACACGGCAACTCAAATCCACCATTTGTCTACTTTGGTCTCCTGTGAGGTGTGTGGATAAAACATAGACAACACACTTTTCTTGTGCTGATTTCTAGGTTTCATCCTTGACAGTGGCATGTTCAAGTTGACTGTAACAAGCTGTATCCAAGTCCTTTCTTCTGATGGCAAGATCAGAAGATCTCAGCTTGGTGAGAGCTCCAGCCATCAAGCTGTTGGAGTTTTATTTCATGTAAGTGATGGTCATTGGAGCTGGAACTTGCACCAGCTCCTTGGGAATGTGTCTCAAACACTGGGGGACAGCAACTCTTTCCATCTGTGGTCTAGTGAGCAAAATAGAATTCCTATAACTGACATGAATGACGTGGACCAGTAGCGTCATATTCAGTACCTAACTGCTGAGGGTAATCTCTTATAAAGTGAGTTCAGATTACTGCCTCTGTGAAGTTCTAAGAGAGATTATTTAGATTCGGGTCTCTCAAAACACAGGCGAGTGATCCAGGAAAGCATCTGCTTGGTGGTTTCTCTGACTTTCTGTGGTTTTAATCTGATAGGGAAAACTAGACATAAATGCCCTCAGAGTAAATTCATGCCTGACAATCTGTCTCACTACAGAAAAACATCGGCTGGTGATTCACGTGGATCATGTCAGTGTGATGGGGGCATGAGCATTGACTCTGAATATTACTATTTGTTAAACTGTGCTCAGTCCTGCTTAGCCAGTTTCTGAGGTATCTGACTATCCCCATGTTTAAGGGCTAAAGCAATGGAAAACAGAATATGGCTGCAGTGTAGCAATTCTCCAATTATTCCTGTTTGCCAGAACCAACAAGCAGAGATTTCTGAGAGTTATGCCAGCAAATCAAGTCTGCCATATTTCATTGGGGTTAGCTCAGTAAGATTCCATATAAAATAAATTAAACTTCTACAAAATTTATCCTAAAACCGTACACAGTCATGATCCCTCAGCATTTTTGAATTATCCTATATTGCTCTTATTTCTCAATAAATCTGTGAACAGTTAAAAAATCCCTTTAGGTTCTTTTCCTGATATTTTCCCTTAAATATTACAGGAATTTTCCAGCTGAGATATAACAACATTATTTCCTTCCAGCCTACCTTCTTGTTCTACTCCAGCAGACTCACAATGAACATGTTCTCAGAACGCACACCCAGCTGCACTTTCCTTTTATTACTTATGACAATCTTCAGAGTGCACAGGAAACGTGGTTTTTTTTGGGTGGGTGTTTTTTTTTTTCCAGACCTTATTCGTTATTTGTCATGACAGTGACACAATGCTCAAGACCCTAATGATGTTATGCAATTTCATTTTTGTTGTCAATAATAGTTCAGACACATATGTAATACCCTCTCCCCCTTTCCCCCTTTCCTCACTGACGTGATTTTGAAATTTTAAATAAAATAAGTAAACATGTCATTTTCCTGTTTATTTTGGTTTGTTTTACCTGGTATTATAATTATGTGCTACTCATTTCTGTTTCAGTCTAGTGCCTCTTTGCTGCAGTGGTGAAGGACGTTATGCTATATAATCTCATTCTTCTGTTCAGGTGGATTTTGATCTTGAAGAGAGCTGATTAAATTTTGGAATCTATATTATTTAGGAAATTCTGAGAATTAATTTAAAAAAAACCTCCAAAATTGACTGAAATTTTGACAAAATAATGGGAGGCAGATGGATAGGTTCTCCTTAGAGAACATTGGAATATTGTGCTCTGATTCAGACCTATAATTCTTTTACTCCACTTTGGTTTAAAAATGAAATAGATTTTTGACATTATCAATATTTTATATCAGATTTTTTAAAATAAAACAGCCCCTGAATCAGGGTATTTCCTCTCATGTTTTATTCCTGCACATGAAACATTTTGTCATGTAAGAAGTATTTTTTTGTTGCAAGCTTCTTGTTCTACAGTGGAGCTGACAAGGTCTTGTAAGGTGTAAAATTCAGCCGAAATCAAAGAGGAGCCTAATCTTTTCAGGAGTCACCCTGGCCCCGGGGAAGATTTGGGGGAAAGAGCAAGGAAACCCCGGTGCTGCTCTGGAGGCAGGAGGCTCCTGCCTGGATGGGGATGGCAGGGCTGCCTGGGACCTGGGTGCTGTCTCACCCCCTCTTCTCCCCTGATCCCTGTATCAGGTTTAAGGTACTTAAGTAAAACAAACAAACAGAAGAAGAGGTAAAAGGGCATTCTTGGTGCTCAGATAGTGATGGGAAGGGGAAAAGCATGCTACTGCAAGCCCAGAGGGAGGTATATGGTTACCTAAAGGTGGAGGCAGACAAAAAGGTTGAGTGAAATTTGTGTGTCTGTTTGAAACTTGTTTCTTCCTTTTTTTTTTTTTTTTTTTCCTCTGACATGGGGAGGCCGGAGAGTTAGGAGTATGGGAACATTTTATTTTCTGTTACTGAATTCAGGAGCCTTTGTGGGTTTAATTTCTTGCTACAATAGATGCTTCATTCTGAATGCTTTAACATCTAGGAGGCTCCCAGTGTAGATGAATGAACTCTGCCATCATTCCAAGCACATCACTTTTATATCTTCTTGTCAGACAGTTACAGTTATTAACAGCAGCGTTTAAAATTCACTTTCTTCTTCGGAGAAACCCCCGACTGTAAGATAGAACAAATTACAAGTACTATGTGTAGTGCAGCAGTGTTAAAACTGCTGTCAGCATCCCGACGTGGCCATATGTCTGACATAAAGTACACAAAGGGAAGTGTTGAGGATTGGAGCACAGTCTAATGATAAGTAGGCCGTTTAAACAATAAGCCTCTCAAGTGAGCAATATACATTCTGTTCTGTTTTTCTTACTTTGTGCTGCTTTAAATCAAAGTCCACGGGTCTGCTATTGCTGGGAGGCTGGACATGTTGTCTGCAAGTAAATAGGCCCTCTGCCAAGTAACTAGAGCTCACTCTTGGTAAAGGAAGAACATTGTTCACTAAAATAGTTTGTCTTTTGATGCCAAAGGAAATCAAATTGTAATCAAGGGCTGAGAATGGACTGAAGTCATAAAGGCTGGCTTGCCTCAGTCTTTGGCAGCCTCACTTGTTCCCAGGCATATTAAATATAATTTACGTTTGCAGAGGGGAGAGGCTTTATTGCGCTGGAAATTTGTTTTAAATAACACTTGAGTGAAACGCTGTCAGGGGCAGCCAGGGATACACTTCTACTGTCATTTAGGCTGCTGAAAATCCAGAGTATGTTCATGGGCTTTACCAGATTTGTTCTGAACTTACATCTGTGTAAATGAGTATTTATGGTCAATGTTGATAAAACAATCACATTTCCTAGGTTCTGGTTGCCCATGCTGAGTGGAAAGTTCATGATGAAAGGTTTACCTCAGTTACTGAAAGTGTTGATATGTTTTTCTTCCATTTTATTGTGCATGTGAAAATTCACATTACCTATGAATAAACATCTCTGGATGAAAAATCACGAACAGTGTATTGGATGGTTGAATCAATTCTGTTGTTGATCTGCAACATAAGAAGTGGAATCAATTTTACTGATAAATCCTGTGTTAAAAGTTAAAGTTTAAAATCTATATTTTATGGTTTCATAAAGTAACTTTAGGAACATGTCAAAATAAATTTTTTCTTGTTTTTATATTTCTAAAGAAATGCATCTTTTAGAACAATAAAATTATCATGTAGTTAAAAACTATCTTAAAAATACCTGCTCCCGAGAAGTGGTAATTCTGCTTTTCAGCATCTTGCTCGTAAGTAGCCAGCTGAGGGAAAACATTGTTTTAATTCTTTGCACACTTTTGGACAAGATATTTCTCTTCTAACCTGACACCATAATGTAGGTTACATCTGAAACTTGTTTTACAGATTTGCGCTGAGTCAAAGCAATGGAATCTGCCAAATAAAAAGCAAAAGGTCTTCCATGAACATCTCATTTAAGATTACATTAACTCCTTTATTTTGCAGATTTGTCACACTACATATAGTGCTTGTCAGCAAATTCAGTGTAGTTCTGTATGTGCTATGTAAAGGGAAAATTGACCCTAGAGAAAATCCGAAAGGATAATTAAGCTACTTAAGAAATGTTCGGGTAGCTGCTGTCTTTAAAAAGTGGGGTTTTTTTTGGTTGCAATCTTTCTGTTGGATGTAATTTTGAAATGGCACGTTTCCACCTTAAAATGGCAATACTTGGATCATATTGCACAGCTCATCTCTGTTAAAATAACAATTGACATTTGAAACAATTTCAGGTTAATTTTGTTAAAAGAATAGGACAGAGTTTAGAATTTGGTGACTAATTTGGAGGTCTAGTGCAAGATTTTAATAACCTTAAGCATATGTTTTCTGAGACTTAGTGCTTGAGGGACCAGACTGGGTAGGCATCTGTCTGTGATGCTTCTTAAAGCCCTGCCCCTGTCTGCGCATGTATTTACCTAAATTTTGATGATGCCTAACATCCAGATGACTAGCTTAATGCCCAAACTCTGTCACCTCAGAGTAATCTATGGTCTCATGACTAAGCTTTTTCTGGAGGCTCCTTTGAAACTGTGTTGTTCATGTGTTTTGTACAAGGCATCTAATTTAATTTGACTCAGGGTAGTGGGTCCTAATCAGAGGCAAGGTGTCTAGAAGATCTGACCTGCATTTCTCATCCTTGCCTGAGTCCTTGTGTGAGTCTAACCCAAGGCACTTAAAAAGAGCTTGTTGGGAATATAAACAAAAACTATCTTGTCCTGGAGATAGAACCCTCCCTTTTCCAGAAGGGAGGTAAAATTCAAAGGCTTTTTTTTTCTGAACAAAATTAATTAGATTGCACTATTAATATTAAGGCAAAATACATCATACTGTTATAGATGAACAACATACCAGGTTTCGTAATGAAGTAATGGTGGTCAATAGCTGCAGAAGTTTTAAAAGTAACCATACTTACGATATCAATGGTTATTCTGTGGGGAAAATGACAGGGTAAATTTTTTTTACATCACAGCATGAAAATTCCAGGACTATCAATTGTAACCCATGACTGTACTTTTTCCCAGCTGTAATACACATTTGGAAGATATATGGTGGGGGCTAAGAAACTACAAAAGGTAGGCTGGTGACTGAAGAGGTACATGCTATGACACTCAGACATGAACTAAGCTTCCTGGCACTTTTGACAGACACAGGCCTTCATGGGGATTTGACAAATTGGTAGTCACTTTAAAGTAGTCCATGTTAGTGAATAATACCATATCATGGAGCATGGACTTCTGAGACTAGTAAAAGCAGGACACCTCTAAAAAAACAATCAGACTAGGCAGACATTCCAAAAGTAGCTGGAGACATTGCAGGACATGCGTTCCCTTAAGTGCATGCAGGGATTAAGCTGCTGTGTGATCTTGAATCTGTGGTTCCTGTGAAGATCCGCAGCTCAGATACGCCCTGGTCAGGGAGATGCTCTGAGACAGCCCCACGCTCCCTGAAAAGGTCCACACAAAGAGCCATTCACAAAATGACTTTAGGATCCAAGCCTGTCTTCAATATTCCCTTCTCTAGAATGGCACAATCCTGTACCACACTTTTCAAGTGCTCTCAACTTTCTGTTTTCTGCTTTCTTTTTCTTCCTTTTCAGTCAAACAATGTGATACAGTGTATTCAGATGTTAATAGGGCGATTTGTGTATTTCTTGAAATAGGAACAAACGGACTGCTTTAAAAGTTTTTACTTTTATATATAGATAGGTGCGTAGAGATATTTATACTTTTGTTATGTTTTCTGCCTTCCCTTTGTATTGTCTTGTAAACATGTCATGAACTTGATCCTTCATTTCTGAAAACAATAGGACCTGGATGCTGACTTCAGGGGAAGCAAATGAAAGACCCATCTTTCTATTGTTGAAGCTTTCTTAAAAAAAAAAGTTGAGACTTTCAAAAATATTCTTTGAGTATATATGCATATTGCCAACAAAACAGGAGCAGAAGGATATATGTCAGTGCCCAAACTGTAATTGCTATCCCACCCGCCCATAACCAGAGTAATGCTAGGAAGCAGGGACACAGATGTAAAATACAGCTCAGATGAGTGTGAAAACAAAAATGTGCACGAGGTTCATAGCCTGTAGTCTGACTGTACCCCCTGTCACCGTTATCTTGTCTGTGAATGCTCACTGGCAAATCAGCAGGCAATATCCCACCCTGTGTTTGGGTGGTGAGCAGCTCACCGTTTTTCTGCAGCAGGGAGCTGCTTCAGAGACTGGGCAATCTATTTCTATCAGCTTACACTTTACTGCTGGACCCTTTTCTTTTTCCTTCTCAGGAGACCCAAAGCCAGTCAGTTCAAAGTTAACAGCTGTTCAAATTGCAGTATGCTTTTAGAGGAGACATGAAAATGAATGTGTGCCAGAATTTTGGTTGAGATGATGATGAAGTTAACTCATTTTGACAAAAAGATCCTCCCCCTAAACTTCTTTTACGTGCTAAGACTTGGTAATATGGGAAAAACGTGGCTGATGGGGTAGAATTACTTGCCTGTCATCTTAACAAAGAACTTTTGGAAATGCGTTCCCTCCTCAGGAAAGGGATTCTACTGCATGAGGTTTTGTCTCAGAAAATGTACAAAAGACTGTTATAACAGAAAAGTACATAAACAACAATGTTTTAAGATCTGTAGTATTCGTATTGATTATTCTACATTATTTAATCAGTCACCATTCCTAAGAAAAGAAAGTATTTTTCAGCAGTCAGGCAATCAGGTGACATAGGCCCTGTAGTGATGTCTCTAATTAAAACCATCTGAAACTCATGTACAGGTATGCATCTGTATGGATGTGCATACATCTGTATTATGCCTAAAACCACACACCTCTCTATATAAACACCAAGTATAATTTCAAATAATTTTGCTTAATTAAAATGCCATTCAGACTAAACAAAAGTCTGTTACTTCTGTTACAGGAGCAAACAATTCTTCTTTCTTTGTGTTTGTCTGAGTTGGAACTGAGTGAATTACAACATCCTGAATCCTCTGTGCTGCAAATACCCTGTTGATACAACCTGTAGAAACCAAACGCAGACAAATTTTGGTTTTCATCTGCTGAAAACCCACTACCATGAAACAGTGGGAAAAACGAATAGCTTTGCTGTGCTATGGTAAAGGAAGCAGTGTTCTCAATGATACATCCCCATGATGCACATAACTCAATGATTTTAGCCAAAGTAAATTTAAACAGACAAACAAGCAAACCAGGCTCAAAACTCTTACTCCAGATCAGGTGGTTGTTACGAGGAGTGTCAGAAGTCTTGTCAGGCAAACCGTAAAAAATTGAAGAGACTTATTTTGGAATGTTGTCAAAAGCAAACCTGAAGTCTATTCAAAGGCAAACGTATCTGTTCACTGTAATGCATTATAACGCTGGCTATTCAATTTTTTGTTCAAGCTCAATGGTCCTAAAATAAAACCCCAAACTCTCAATACAGATTTCATTGCCCATGTACATACAAATAACTTTAAAGATGTATATTATACTCCTCCAAGAATTTTCCCCGTGTATATTTTCATTCTTTAAACATGACCACTTAATTGTTATTCCTTGAGTGCAATGAATCTGGGTGATAAATAGAAGTTTGCAAAGCAAGGGAAACTTCTGTAGCAAAATTGTCCACTTTTCCAGTGAAAAAGATAAATAATAAGAAAAAGACTTTCAACAACCTGTAACAGTAAGTCCCTGTAACGCAAATATTAATGAACTGTGAATTTTTAGGACACTTGAGTGAAACGATTGAATAGTACCCACAGATACTTTTTGCCTTTCTCTACAATAATATAAACTTTTCAATATCTTCTTATTATGTAGAAGAGATTTATAGTTTCTCTTGTGGTTTTCAGGTTCAAAAGAAGACACAAGGCAAAACAAGCTCAAAATTCAAAGAAAAAAGATAGCTTGTTTTCTCCACTGTATCAAGAAAGGATGAATAACTGTTGTGTACCTAATATGCAGAGACATCTTAGTATAACAAGATACAGCTTAACTCCTAGAGTTCTTGTTATTTAATCCATTTAGTTCTGCCCAGGGATCACATGAATTTATGGAAACCCCCTGCTACCCTCTTTGTTGACTTCCATCCCTGCTGGGAGATCCCCATCTGCTGGGAAGTGAAACTCTGTCCTGAACTTTACCTCATTTAACAGAGTGCCACATGTAAATCCAACTTCTTCATTTATTACTTTGACAGAGCAGATGGCAATGTGCTTTTAAAAGACTGTCATGTTGCTTAAAACCAGCTATATTTGTAGAAATAATAGTTTTAGCTGCTTTGATTCTAGAGCCTGATTTTTAGGAAAAGTGTCTGACACAGGCAATTAAATTTTTGAGCCATCAGTACTTAGTGATGCATCATAATTTAGCTGTTTTCAGAAAATCATATTGTGACCAAATAATCATTCATTAAGACAGAAAATACTTTTTTAATGGAAATTTGAGACTTGTGTTTGGTGGCTGATATGAGTGACTAGTTTTCTAATAGCCTTAATCACTGGAGTATTTCTTTACTTGTTCATTTAAGCCCATTAATGAAAACGTATGAAGTTAAGTCTAATATCTACTAACCCTTGATGGCTGTTTTGACTTCCAGCATTGTCCTATAAATAACTGCAAATGACATGCACTGAAAATCAAAGAGCATTATTTCACTGTGATTAAAGAGAACAGGTTCACCCAAGACTTCCTTTTCATCCAGTAAGACCACAGAGAAATTCATTGTTATCTTAAGTCAGATGTAATGTACTTCAAAATGTCTTGTCCTTAAAATCTTACCCTAAATGCATAATGCAGGGTTTAAAAATAACCTGAAAACTCAACTCCAGCCACTGAGTTTGCCTATAGAAAACATGTGATGGGATAGAGAACATCAGGCACAATCACAGCATCTTGGGCTTGAGGACTAAAATACTGTAAATTACTTGTCTAATATTCTAGATTCAGTCTAATGGTTTATTCATTTGTCTGTTTATATTCAGTGAAATCTGAAAGGATTTTTAACCCTGAAGGAGGAAAGGAAACCTTACATAGACAGTTGGACTGTACTTACCTAACTTAAAATACCAGCTCACTTGATGCTCCATAAAATTCAAAGACCATGTGTTTAACTGATATAACTGGGATCTTTGATTGTGTTCATCTTGGCCATGAACCTTCTGATCATACTGTAAGTGCTATGGCCAAAGGGCACTTGTTCTTGACATGACATTTGTGCTCTGTCATACAATAATGTTGTCTTGTATGGCAGCTTCATGGTGAGACTTCATAAGAAGTGAACAATTTGTGTTCTTTGCTGTAAATTAAACAAATACCTCTAATATTCACTTACTTAGTTATGACTCAGTTATTTGAAGATATTTCGATTTTGTGCATATGCAAATGCCCTGATGTCAGATACTGTGTTTCATAATGCTTTTTTGCCTTTCTGATGATAAATAAAACTGTTTAGAAAGAATAATATCTGTCCCCAAAGGGCTTTTATTATGAACTGTGCAGGCCTCCTCTGCAACTAGACTGTGATACAACATCCTGCTTTTATTGATCATCTGGATATCATTATACCAGGAGGGGGTTTGTCTCTCAGTGTAATTTCCTTTACTGTACATTGTATTATATTTAAAATATAAATTCATATATTGGCACTTTCTTAATCTTTAGTATCACGCTGATTTTCCTTGAGTTTATTTTCAGGTAATTTTTAAGATCCTTCAGTTAAAAATTCACTCTGTGTACAGCCAGTTAAAATTCATGGCTAGCAGGGAACAGATTGCCACAGGAGAGCCCTGGGCCTGTCCATCCAGTGGTACCATACCACCAGCGGAGCTCCTTTTATTCAAACTTCTCCCTGTGGTTGCCTCCAATTCTTTTGCAAATCTTCCTCTCCCCTCACATATTTATAGCCCATTGACAACTTTCTGTGGGTGGCTTGAAACATCTGGGTAGCAATCCTTCAGTCTGTGTCTTGCACCCTTGGGTTGAACAATGGTGCGCAGGCCACAGGCAGCACCAGGACGAAACCCGGCAGGAAGAATGGAGCTGGTTAACATGTATATTCATTACCCATGCTCAATTAGGGGGTGAGCGAAGGTGGAGGAGCTCAGGGCCTTACTTTGTCAGCCTTGTGAAAAACAGTACCTGCGATTGTTACATCATGTTTCATTAGACTAATTCGGTTTAGGCGATACTAATTTCCTCCCGGATGTCAGGCCTATCACTACCAGCTGCCACTTTTACAGGACATTTTGCAGAAGGTTCGGGCTCAGCTGGTTGAACTCACAGATCCCAGGGCCGTGGGCATGACAGAGGGAGGAATGTCTCAAAAAAGCACACAATTCGTTTACAGGAATTCTACATTTTAATTCATTTAATGTCTTTTAATAGGGAGTGCAACTTTTCCCCTGAGTTTTTAAAGCATTAGATAGCTGGGATAAAGCTCCCTATTGGACTATAAATTTAAATATTTGATAAGAAATATCTGTATTTCTAGGAATATATCTGAAAAGGTATGTCTTTTTGTAGAGATTTTTTTGCTTTAGGATAACCAGGCAATGTGAGCAAAGGGAGGGTAGAAGGATGCTGGGAGTTTAAATTAGGAGATTTACAGATGCAATAAATATTCTTCGGTGGTGGGTTTTTTTTTTGTTTGTTTGTTTGTTTTTTTTTTTGGTCCCTCCTTATGTAAGATATCTGATGGTGGTTAAGGAGAGGGAAAGGAAGAGGGAGTATATTCTTCCCTTGCATTTATGTTATTCCTAAATCACACATGCTTAATCTGAGCTACTCAGTTATTTTGCTGAGATTGGTTGGATCTGACTAATATTTGTTTAATTTTTTCATTTCTGTGCCAGCCAAGTGCTGCATGTCGTGTTCCTCACTGCAAACGGTGAATGCAGGACATATCACAACTGACAGGTCTTGGTAAATTCTGGGCAAAATTTTGCTCCAGATCTGGGCTAATACTCAATAAAAGTATGTCAAGATTAGGTACTTAAATTCTATATATGATGCTGTTTTTATTGTCATTATATTCTATTGGACAGCTGCTGGATTAATTTTTGCAAATTTTGGGCAGAGATACAGAGTTGAGCCTTTTTTTTTTTTGTGAGACTGGAAGATGTAGAGCATCTTATCAAAACATGCTCTTGCAGATGGGTTCTCTGACACCATTTCCCTGCCCTCCCACACACACTTCCAAAAAAAAAAAAAAAAAAGAGCAACAGCAAAAAGCAGTATCTCTCACTGTAACCTGGACTGTATCATCCTATGCTGAATTTCCTTCTTAGCTTAATATCACATTTGTGCCAGGTTAATCTGCTTCATGGTGCTGTTCTCGGACAATATATCCGAGACCTCAAAAGGTGTACTTCAGATCCACACAAGTGGCAGAGTGGTGTTAGGATGACATACCAATGTATTATCATAGAATCATAGAATGGTTTGGGTTGGAAGGGACCTTAAAGATCATCTAATTCCAACCCTCCTGCCATGGGCAGGGACACCTTGCACTAGACCAGGTTGCTCAAAGCCACATCCAGCCTGGCCTTGAAGACATCCAGGGATGGGGCATCCACAACATCTCTGGGCAACCTGTTCCAGTGCCTCACCACCCTCTCTGTTACCTGCAGAACAGTAAATCGGTCAGGCCATGAGGCTGGCTCAGAGCTGGTATTGATGGAACATGAACTTGTGAGGTAACAGACTAACATGTCTGACCTGTTAAGCTATAACTGTTTTTCTTCAGTATGTGCTGAGGAACAACGATGGCTATTAGTCTATTTTTATAGAGAGAGTACCACTGGCAGGTGCTGTAATTCTCTCCAGAGAGCCTTGGTACAGAAATGATTGACTGAGACAGGAGTTGGAGCACACACACAATTACTGTGTGTCACTGCAGAGAGGATAGTGTATGCAATATTAGTTGGGATGGGGAACTGCTTCGGTACTGAGTATCAAATACTTAGAGCAAATCATTAAGACTCAGTCTACAGTGCAGGAAAATGCCTTTCTTTGGGAAAGAATAATCAGTTTGCAGTCAATCTCAGAATAGAAAAACTTGCTAGATTTATTGGGAAAATTGTCTGCCGCTAAAGAAAATGTGCATACACAAATGTTAAGCCATGCATTAGTTATTGGAGAGTAGGATGAGGTTATTATTGAACAAAATGCAAGTCATATTTAACAACATGATAGAACTCCTGACTTTTAAAATACTTTCTGTAGAAATGTGTTTTCACACTTCAACATTGTCATTATTTTGTCAAAAAAACATGACAGGCATTTAAATTAGAATAATAAGTATTCATTTTCAGACAAAATAACTCTTGTGAAAACATACTAGCAATATATTTTTAGTGCTAACTGATTAATAAAAAATAATTTTCAAGGCTATTCATTTATTTAGTAGCAGCTACAAATGACACATGAATGGATGCATCTCTGAAGAGAAAGCAAAGGTGTATGTTTTAGTCTCTTATTAAAATCCTTCAGTAAATGCCTGCAGTATACATATTTCATTGATTGGCATCTGTCTACATTTTAAACAAAGGGAAAAACAAAGGAAAAAGAACTCCCTGTGGCACATCCTCTGAGAACCGAAGAATTTCTTTCTTTTATCTATTGTGGGTGTAAACACTACATCTCACCCTTCCAAACTAAAGCTTTTGCTCCTGAAATTAGAGATACTTTGCGCTTCTTGTCACATCCCAACTCCCTGTGAAGAGAGGTCCTCTAAGGAGCTTCTGCTTATCTTGTTTTACTTTGAAACCTGTTCAAAGGAAAGAAGAAAGATCCCACTTAGCCGAGTTAGCCTGAGACTAGATCATTTGGTTTGCTTATGGCAAGGCTTCCCTTTAAAGATAAGAGCCCTTAGAATGTATCAGATAATTTGAGTCAAACTTCTGGGTTGTATGTCTTACTGTCGGTCTAAGTACTTCCGTGGCTGTCTGCTCTAGCATGTGACCACATCACAGTTACTCAGTTTTGTCATTATAGCATCCCAGTGAGATAAGAAAATGTCTTCATTTTGTGCCTGGGGAACTGAATCACAGGGTAGGTGAAGAATCTCGCCTGAAGTCAGATGGAAACTGTGGTAGATACAGGGTACTAAAACAAAGTCTGCTGTCCCAGAGCAGTGCTATCTCCACAAACACAACATTTCTTTTACTTTTGTCAGCTCTGCTAACACCTAATAAATGACTTTTATTGAGAATCATGCACAAACCATGCACAGACCTGAATCAGTACAGCATTTTGGGATACTCCTCACATCAAGGATGGGCATATTTTCATAAGATGTTGAGCGCTGTGGATTCTTTAATGATGTGTCTACATATTAAGGACTTAGCCTTATGAATACATTTCTGTGGCTTCCAAGGCAAAATGAGAGAATATATTCCTCTAAAGTACAGATAAAAAAGTTAAGTCAACATGTTTTATCAGGGTTTTGAGATAAGAATATGTAATGATTTACCATGATTCAGTGATTCATTTACCTTAAATTGCAATAATATGATTATTTGTCATGGAATTTGTGCTGTTGTAATACAGCCATTCTGGGATCACAGTGAAAGCATCTTCTCCAGTGAACAGAGGCAGGATCCAGAGTGATGACCCTTCTCTACCCTCAAATAACTGCAATAACATGATTCTGGACTAACTTTTCCTGCATGCTTAGCAAGCGAGAGCTAGGACTGATTTTTCAATGGTGCAGATTTTTGACTTTTTTTCAGTTTACATAGGACTTGGATATCATCTATGGGTTCAGTTAAGAGAGGGTCTCTGAAGCTTTGTTTCCCCATGTCTGCTGCAGTGACCAATAACAATGAGAAAGGGAGTGACAGAGTTTGAACTGAGCTAGGTTACAGCTGAGCAACATCTGGTGCACAGAAGCCTACCGCTGCTCAGTTGTCCCTGTGAGTGACATGGGAAGGGAAAAGGTGCAGGCTAAGTTCTCTCCTGGGCTGCAGCTGGGGGGGTTACAAAATTGTGTATATGCAGTGACTGTGGCTACTGATGATGCTTGTGTTTGTCACAGTACTTAGACTAACGGTCTGTATGGTGGAATACAGGAAGTGCTACCCAAATATGTAAGCACACCTATGAAAGTGTCATGACATTGGAGGAAAGACTTAGAAGCAAACTGGTGTTTCTGTTCCAGTCTGGGGAAGGATTTGAAATCCTCATCATCAGAAATGGTTGTACAGTGTAATAGGAGTAGCATAAGTGTAATGATCCTGGCTGGTGTGCCTATATTTATCTATATATATATATACACTCATGTACATCTATAAATATATATATAGATATATATGTTTAACTTGTAATTTTTTTCCTTTACTGTTCTTCCACACTTAGAAAAACAAATGTCAAATTGATGGAAGATCATATTCTCCTACACTGCCTTTGGTGTCTCACTTATTCTGGTAGTTAGATAAAAGTTATTTCAAGTGTAAGTAAAGTATCATAAACCATCTTCTTCCATTGTTTTTCTGTCACAAGTAAATTGTCTGTTTGTGCTAGTAGACATTCCACTTCTT
>NW_010227734.1:0-277 GCF_000690775.1 Eurypyga helias | reverse complement strand
ATTGTGAATTTGTGTTTAATGAAAGATTGCTTTCCTGGGCTATTTGTACAACATTAAGCACTGGACTGAGTAGTCCAGTTGTCTTGTTTCTATCCTTGCCTGACTGCCTGGAAAATTTATTGACTTTAGAATTGATTTTAGAATTTCAATGTCTAGTGTGTTATGCTTCATGTCTAATGAGCCCTGCGCATTTCCATAATCTTTTTGGGACAGTTTAAATGACACAAGCCGAGTTTCCTAACATGGCTCTGAACATGGATGTCATGGTTTAACCCCA
>NW_010227733.1:0-2425 GCF_000690775.1 Eurypyga helias | reverse complement strand
GATAATCAGCCTGCTCCCACCTCACACAGGGGCTGCTACCCTCGGTTATGAGGGACAGGCTCAGGCACTCGCTGCAACTGGAGACCTGGACAGCTGTGTCCCTGAGCAGGAGCCCCGTCTGGGTTGCCACGTCTCTCCTAGCAGTGGCTTTCCTCCGGGTGACCACCATGGCTGAGTCCCGCCCTCTCGAACTGCTGTGCAAACTGCCGCACCGCTCCCTGAGTGACGCGCCATGCCCTGTTTGCCCGCTCTGTTCGCCGCGGCCCGGGTCGCTCGCGTTCCCTGGGCAGGGATTAAATCCCCTGCGGTTGCTCCCGGCACCACTCCCGAGTGACGACAGTTGCTCTCGCTGGGGCTGCGGGTACCACGAGGGCTGCCCGGCTCCTTCTCTGCTCCTTGCCTCCGGGAACCCCTCTGCTTGCTTCAATCGAGCGCCGATCTGCGGCAGGAGCTGCTGCCACCGCCGAGTCCTGCGCTGGTATAAATCTGTTCTGGAGAAAGATAGGGAAAATTTTGGTTAGGCTTCATTTGATTCATGGCCCAACTGTGAGGAGCAGGACAGAGGTTTGAGGGGAATGTGCTGAGAGGGGGTGTGAACAAAAATGTCAGACTTGTGATTTGAATAGCAAATTATCCTAAATTGGAGAAATACTTCTCTTTACTTCTGTATACTGTTGTAGGAGGCATTAGAACAGGCCATGTATCAATTAGCTACCCTAGTGAGAAGCTGGCCAACATGGTACTTCTGAGATGGGGAGGAAGCAACATAAACTAGCTGTTATAAGTTGGAGGATTTTGGCTTTGCTCCCTTTTCCTTGTGACCAACACCATCTATCACATTATTCTGCCTTTTCAAGGAGGTTGGGAGTGATCTTGAAAGCACAGACCGCTTGTGTCTCAGCCAATAAGGGTTTCTGAATGCTGTTCATATACGTTAAATAATACTTGGTTAGCATAGTAAGAGCTAGCTATAGTTAAAATTCTTGCTGTGTTTTGATTATAATTGCTTTATTATTCCAGTTGCTTATAACTTCCTGAAATGCTCAAGTCTCAGGTTTAAATTTTCCAGACTTGATCTTGGCCTGACAGCAACACTTTTCTTTGTTTCTCTTTTCTCTGTGGTATTAAGTGAATATGGCTTAGGTGTTTCATTTATAATGAGAAGAAAATAATAGAAAAACACATTTCAGCTATTACTTTAAAACTCTGAGACTGAAGAGCTCAGGTAGTGCAGCTGTTAAAGAAATGGTGGTGCACCAGAAGTGCTTCTTCAATCTTACCAGAATTTATGAGAGGGGGTACTCAGAGGGCTGTTAACTTTAGGTCTTAAATTTTAACATTCTTTCCATCATACACATCCACTCCTTCATAATTATCATATGTAGTTATTTTGGCCTCATCAATGATCAGCTGAACGAAGCAGTAATCCTTGGTGAATAAGTAACTCTGTTTTTCGCTGGTTGCCATGACCCTGGCAAGACAGGGGTCATAATTCAGTAATAGAGTCAGAGGACTCCCCTGGCGTGCTGGGGCCATGTGTTGTTGGAATCACTCTGGCAGAGATCACCTGAGCCTTCAGACATCAAGCCTTGCCAGAAGCACAGCAGTGACCTGACCTGAGCTGCCATTGGTGCCCAATGATCCCACACAACACTCACCTGTTCTGAGTGACCACCACATCTGATAGAAGGCGAATTCATGGACTAATGGACATTTTGTCAATATGGTCCATAGACTAAGGGAATGATATCTGTGTGCGATGGGATGGGAAAGGGGAGCTGGTTAATGGGAATTTTTGGAAGAGTATGGGACTTAAGCATGACATAAATGGTATGAAATAAGGGGTGGAGAATGTGCTGGGTTCAGTCAGGAAAGAGTTAACTGTCTTTACTGTGGCTGCTAGGAAGCTGTGTTCCTGGATTTATGCTGAGAGAAGTATTGATATGGTCTTAGCTGGCACTGGGGAATGCCTGCACTGAATTTAAGGTCTTTCTCTGCTTCTGATACTGCAGCTCTGTTCCCAACTCTTGCTCTCTCGCGACAGGCAGTGTAGGGGACACACAGTTCAGACAGCTGACCCAAACTGACTAAGGAAGTATGTAATTCCATAGTACGTCATGCTAGAGGCATAGGTGGAGAGGGGTTCCGGGAACCATTACTCTCTCCCTTACTCTCTTGCTCATTTACTCCTGTGCACTTACTAACATTCTCCTTGACTCATGCATTAGCTGCTTTGCTAACTCTTGTGCTGGCTCATTCTTGAGGGAGTTGATGTTTTTTTTTAGTTTTCCTGGTCATGCTATTGCTGATAGGGTTCACTCAGAATCTACTGCAACAACTCTCGGGCTGTGGCACTTGGGCTGTGTCTCTTGGTCTGTGATCGCTCTTGGGGTGCGATCACTCTCGGCCTCTCTGGCTCTGACTC
>NW_010227732.1:37246-45894 GCF_000690775.1 Eurypyga helias | reverse complement strand
AGCCATATGGAAACACCCTATTGCTCTGAGCCACACCATTAGCCATAGTTCCTCAACCTAGAAGGTTTTCGGCAAGCACCACACCATCAGTTTGGTAATGGTGAGCAGGTCTGCCCATTCGGACACACCGGTGTGAGGGGAAGGCTGTACCGGCAGGAATTTTGCAGGAATAGTGATTTATTTCATTTACACAGAAGGTATAAGGACAAGTCTCTAAGTTTGGAAGGCTTTAAATGCTTGAACAGAATGAAACCATTAAAACACAAACTGCGAGCCCAGCTCCTCTCTCAGCCTAGATATTCCTTGCAGCCTGGATGCTCCTTGCAGTGTGTGAAGAGCCTTTGCTGCTGCTGTCCTGGGAAAGGCGGGAAGAGCTCTCCATGAAGCTGAAGGAGCCTCATGGCGCGTGCTGTACCCTGAAGCCCTTCTTCCTTCCAACTTCACGGCATCTGGCTCAAGCACCTCTGTGCCGTGATGGTTACGGGGTGGAAAAGCTGCAAGCCATTCGGGGGAAGAAAGGAAGACACCTGGCAGTAAGATATCACGTGGGAGTATCAGGGGCACCCAGTAATTGCTCCTGCGTGTTAGCGAGCAACCTCAGCTACAGGGTTCCCTAAATTTCCTGGATGTACAGGAGGATCTGACCCCCTTTTCTATTGCCAGTAAATGTGGAAATCGTTTGACCTGAGAGCCAGTCAGACATCCCATCCCATCATGTTCATGTGCTTTCTGGTGTGTTTTAACCTAAATTTTTTTTTTTTTTTCCCCAGCAAGATTTATTTTTAGTGCCTTTTAAGGCAATTTGGAGCAAGAAAGGAACAAAAAATGCCTCCAAACCCCAAAGTGAAACGTCGCCACTGAACAAAGGGGCTCTTGTTTGTAAACTTCCATCTCAAAGTTTTGTTGCGTACTTTACTGGAACAGATTTTCATCTTTCACTTACACGGTCCAGTTTTTTAAATACTAACCTATTCAAAGTCAGGTACTTTTCAGTGCCTTTTTCAGTGCTGCAGCCCTGTGTCTCAGAGTTGAACTCGCTTTTCTCCCGTGTATCCTCTTAGATAACGTCTCCAAAAATAAGCGAGGGTTTCAATTTGCAGAGGAGCAAAGTTAAAGAGACTGAGCTGAATTTGTCCTGTAATCTGTCAGCCGCAGAGCCTTCATCACTTAATGATCCTCACCTCATGTTTCTGCTGCTTGCAGCACAAGAACAGGACTCTGTTTCAGAAGAAAAAACAACCCAGGAATCTTGCTTCCCCCCCTCAATTTTCCTTTGAATCTAGACATGGTCTAGCCAGGAGAATTTTTTTTTTCCTCTGCACTTCTACCTTAATATTTCTGTCTCCCTTGCTTTGCCTTTCTCTGCCGCCAAAGCGAAGTGTTTGCTGAATTAAATAAACCATGCTGCCTTGACAGAGCTTGTGAATGCTTCTGTTGTCACCAGAATCCTTTCGCCGATCCGACCCCAGACCCTAACGCCAACTCTGCGCTTACCGGTGTGGTAGTAAGCAGACAGGAATCAATCACCCTGACGAGGAGAATCTCCAGAAAGTCATTATATAGGCTGGTTTTGTCACCAAGCAGCAAAACTGTGTGTTATACCTGGTCTGGTTTGGAACTGGTCCTGTCAGGAAAGGTTTTTAAATTAATAAATGCTCAGTAAATTAGCAGCACGTTAGAGAAAAGTATTTTGTCCTATTGCTGAGATAAAAAACAGTTGATTTCAGTTGTAAGGTAGTAAATAACATTGGATTCAGTGGCTTTCCAGTGTTTACGTAATGCCACGGGATGGTGCAAGGAAAAGGATTGTTCCTGTCTGTGTGGTGGTGAGGAAGCACAACGTAAAGCCTCTAAGATGAAAAATCAGAGTAATTTCTGACTAGATAGTTTATTAAGACCTTGAGAGGAGATGTCTGACTTCTTAAGACAAACCCATAATCATCAAAATCCCCTAATTTTGCATATCTTAAATCATTATATATTCCAGAACCAAGTACTCTTGTGTCCTACTGAGAAGTTCACACGAAAAACTGAGTCTGGTGTTTTTGTGCGGGGTCTAGCAACAAACGTGTCCGCCTTGGACTCCAGTTGGTCAAACCGCCCAGTAAAAGAACATCCTGCCTCAAACCCCACAGCATTATTTTCTCTGATCCCTATTGTTTTTTCTCCTCTTGGGCACGCTGAACAAGAGCAGCAGGAGAAGACACGCTTTGGGGACTCATGGCGAGGAGTGGATGGCTCAGACCAGTATCGGAGTTCCAGAAGTGGCATTGCCTTAAGGGTGTTGCTTTTTCAATATATTTGCGTGAGACAGCATGATAACCTCTTTTAGGAGTGTTTTCCTTTTCACTTTGATTTTCTTTCTGACAATACATCCCACAGAAACTCATAGTATAGGAGCTGCTGCCCGAATGACTCACACTGCCTATAGATGTATTTCACCGATGTGCCTCCTGATCCAAGGACGATGGTCTCAGCCCCAAACCACGGGTTTAGGTGAGCCATGCTCAACCCAGAACCTGGCAATAGGAGAAAGACAGCTTTCCTTGACTTTTCCCAGTTTGGATCCTGTCAGGGTGTGCTTACTGCTGGGTTGTCTGCAGTCTCATGGAAACACTCTATCCATTGCACCGACCGTTGCCTCTTAGGCAGGGTGCCCCTGGCTTTAGTGATGCTTTGGTGTGAAAGAAGCTTGGAAGATACCCAGTTTTTCCAAAAATGGGTCCTTTTTACATGAGCTTCCTGGTTTATAGAGCTAAGGGGGATTATATTCTTCATTTGTAGGGTATGAGGAGAAAGGTGTCATGGTTTATAATGCTTTCAGGTTCATAAGGAGAAGCTCTGGGCTATCAGGGTTTCCTCTGCTGAGGGTCCGGTGTCTCGGAAGATTGTGGCAGAGCTGGCTCCCATGGGGCTGTGGGCTTTGGGGGCAATGCAAGAGCATGTCAGCAGCAAATCATAGAATCCCAGAGCGGTTTGGGTTGGAAGGGACCTTAAAGATCATCCAGTGCCAACCCCCCTGCCATGGGCAGGGACACCTTCCCCTAGACCAGGTTGCTCCAAGCCTCATCCAGCCTGGCCTTGGACACTCCCAGGGATGGGGCATCCACAGCTTCTCTGGGCAACCTGTCCCAGTGCTCCCCACCCTCTCCGGGAAGAATTCCTTCCTGATATCTAATCTAAACCTCCCCGCTTTCAATTTAAACCGGTCATCTCATTTCATCTCCTTCCTGTGCCGGGGGATGCTGAGAGACAGCAGCTTTTCCAAAATCTCTTGCTCAGATGGGAATGCCAACCTTGCCACTGCAGTGACCAGGTGACCATTTGGCTCTTGCTCTGAAAGCAGAGGTTGGTACAAACCAAACAGGTAATTCACATCCACCAGAATTCAGATTGCAGCTCAGAAGTGACTCTTTAAAAGCTTTGGAATAATTATTTCACCTGGAGTTGGAATTTTTTCTCTAGGCTCGACTTACAGTTTATAAATATGTGAGATAGGAGATTGGTAATTCAGTTTATAGTTTGTATGAACCCTGAAGCTTATGTCAATGCTGTTATCTATTATAGAAATGCAAACATGCTCTTTGATGTGTTATTCTCAGTGACTTGGGAGGATAAAGACGGAATACTCTATGGGCATTTGTAAAAGAAATTCAGAAACTGCAACTCTACTAGGACCTACGAACATATTTTCTTTTTTTTTTCCCCCTCTTTTGCAATATGCTTGATTACAGTATCTTTAAAACAAGAGGAATATCACATCTGTCTAGGTGTCTGCAGTAGGAGAACTCAAAACGGTTTCCCTGCTATGCCAAAACCCCTTTTTTGCGTATGCCAAACGCGATATATTAGAGCAGAAGGGAAATTTGGTGCCGTATCTCTGGGATTTATTCTGTTGGGAAGATTTTCTTGCTATAGGAGCACCTCCTGCTGGTTTTACCCCGCGCTGCCCTTGGATGGCTTGTGTTTTCCAGACTTGGGAACAAAAAAGGAAGCCGAGGGAGGTTTCTTGAGCTACAGGAAAACAATCAGTGTGGGACCAGCTCTGCTGCTGCAAATGGTGATGGGGACAGGTCTGGTGACTGACACCACTCAGTCTGCTCCAGATACATATTTACATAATTATTTACAGATACAGTCCCTAAGGGAGAATTGGTTCTCCACCAACTCAGTTCAAGAGGGTCGAAATACACTTTCTGTTTCCGTATTTCCACCATGACCCAGCTGACGTCCACAGAAATTGAGTAATAGGGAGGTGAGACATAGCAAGATGACGCTGTGCTTGTCCCTGGTAGCTTCAAGTAGTCCATGAAAAATAATTCGGAATGTTTTTCCACCAAAAATACCATTTGCATTAAAAAAAAGTGAACGTCTAAGGGGTTTGTGTCCATTTCAGTGAGTTTTATTTGAAAATGGAAAAACAAGATGATTATTATCTCATCCTTTTTGATTATGGCCACCACAAGCAGCTTCAGTGTTGTGTTTCCAAGCAATAGTTTTCTAGAATGTTTGTTTTTTATTTTTTTAGGAAGCAGTTAAAAAGTTGATTTTAAAAATAAAACAAGTCCGAGGACAAACGGTATGTTAAAGGTAAGCTGAATAAACTATCCTGACCAGAGTGGGGTTTTTCCTTGGAAAACTAAAGCAATTAAAAATGTTTGCTGTCATTCAGATGCACAGCAAAAATAAGTTCGAAATATCAACATTTCCCCCAGAATGAGAACACCGCCAGCTCTGACACGCTTCCTCTGGTGATCAAAGCTCCTGGGGTGGATGGAGGTGACATGAAGAAAACGTGGTTTGTTCGTTTAAATGCGGTGGGTGGGGAGAACGAGAGAGCAGAGTGTTGTAGGGAGCAGGACTCCAACAGAAGATGAGCAGTAAGGATCTGTTCGTCAACACCTATTACTAGGAGTAAACATTCACACTGTAGCAGCGCCTAAAGGCTCCTGTTATTTATTGGTACTCCGGTTGTATCTCAAGAGGCCGTTGAGATAGAGACAGAAAACAAGCACAAGAAGCCACAGACCATGTCTCCACAGCAATTAAGCTTTTGTTTTACAAAGGGACAACCCATGGTTTACTGCAAAACCCTTTTCTTTATTGTCCTATTTTAATATTTCGACACACCCTAATGAAAACACAGCACGCCAGTGCAATGCCGTGCTCTGTTGTCACCTATCTGACGACTGTGTGTCCACGCTGGCGTGCTTCGGTGGCCTCCTCCCTTGGGTAATTATCACTCGTGGCCATCTGGCTGCCACAAAGGTCATCGATGGGGTTCAGGTGACACCCACGGCGAAGGCGCAGGCGGCAGCCCGGAGGGATGCTCAGATGGGACAGTGCCCTGCCATCCTACAGCCTGGGTGGCACATGTTATACGGGAAAAAACCCTAGGATATAATTTGGAAATATGGTAGAAAACAGCTTAAAACTTCTCTAGGGTGATTTTGGTAAATCTTGCTGTTTGTAAAGCCAGACTTCTTTTGTCTCATAGGGACCAAAAGATGGAAGAAAATGATGACACATACATTTTTAAGAATTAGAAAAAATCACCTAGCCCCATGTATTTGGAATATCAGAATATTAACATTTAAGGCTGTGATTTTCAAAAGAGCTTTTGGGGCTGTGGCACCCGGACCTACCCCTACCCCCATCGAAATGTGTATTAACTTGCTACCAACTTCCATGTGAGGGATCAAAACTCTTCAGCTCTCACTGAATTTCCCTGGGAGTTTGGTGACTGTTGCCAAAAATCCCAGCTCAAACCTCCTAGCTGTCACTCTCCTTTCAGGGGGAACTGGGTGCTTATTGTGAAAATCCCAGGCTGAACAGCCTGATAACTCCTGGCTTTCAGGACCGGGAAGCAAACATTGTGCATCCTGCCAAAAAGCCAGCAGGTGCAGGAATCTCTCTTTCCCAGTGCGGAGGGTTTTGACATTTTGCCCTTAGCTGCATCCCTCAAGCCGGATGGAGGACGACCTGTCTGAGGCTTGTGATCTGTTTCCTTTATTCAGGGATTAGGGAAAATCTACCTCTGGGCAAGAGAAGTCAATATTTGTCCTGGCTGCAGCAATCCATTTCCATTGAGGACTCCCTGTTTGACAAACCGTACGTGTTGTCAGCTGGAGTAACGGGAGAGGGACTGTTTACAGGGGCAGGGAGTGACAGGACAAGGAGTAACGGGTTTAAATGGAAGGAGAGAGATGGAGATGGGACATCAGGAAGGAATTCTTCCCGCAGAGGGTGGGGAGCACTGGGACAGGTTGCCCAGAGAAGCTGTGGATGCCCCATCCCTGGAAGTGTCCAAGGCCAGGCTGGATGAGGCTTGGAGCAACCTGGGCTATGGAAGGTGTCCCTGCCCGTGGCAGGAGGTGGCACTGGGTGGTCCTCAAGGTCCCTTCCAACCCAAACCATCCTGTTTTTCCATGATTCTCTGGTGTCTGGGGTAGTCACAAGCATATATTGCCATATATTCCCAGCCCATTTCAGTGCCACCATCACACAGATGCCTTGCTGAGACAAAAAGTAATGCATCTTATTTACGCTAACAGCTCCGGATCTGTGTTTTATTTAGAAGAAATAATGCTCATTTATCAAACAAATAAACCAGCCCTGCTCGCCAGTGCTCTCAGAGCGACAGTAATTACATGGAGTTTTGGTCAGTCCTGTCATATTTACTCCACTAAGTTGATTAACCTATGTAATGAGTACAGGACTGTGACCAACACTGACCCCACATCAAAGGCTGGTATTGCTGCTGTGTGCTGACCTGAATTTTAATTGTTCACTCAGTTTTGTAATTAAGCCACAAATGCGCTAAGGAAGAGATTAGGCGTTTTAGCTGGCAGCGTATGCGTTTTCCCAGGTGTGCCGGTTGTGTACACTCTCAAACGTCGGACGGCCGCCTCCATACGCGAATACCTAATGACGTGCCGCTTCACGGATACCTAAAGCCTCTTCTTGGGTTTTTTTTTTTTTGCTTGATAACTTAAAATGGGGAACAAATGTAATTCATATGCTAAAACCTTTCTATATACCTTACTGTGTCTCACCAAAGTTCTTGCATAAAGGTATATAAATTAATCAACAATGAATAAATTAGGACTTGGTTGCGAAGTTCCCGCAGGCTTACACGCTCGGTCCTCAGAGTCCCAAAAAACTACTGCAGACAGATGTGTTTGCCTTATTCAGGATCATCAGCGTGGCACATCTGTTGCTTCAGCCAGTGGCTATGCCAGACTGGAGAGAAAACACGTCGCGCCGTAAACGAAGACGACTATCAGAAATAAAGGAGAACATTTGGAGCGCTACCCGCGCCTCGCTTTTGTTTGAAGGACACTTCTCTTCTGGAAACTCTGGGAACATAAAAGAGAGGAACGGCGCTGCCTCGCTCCGTGCGACCCCTCCCTCTTTCATTTCGCTGGAGAAAAACACATGTTTTGCCATCTGAGTTTTCCAGCACATGCTGCCTTCTACCTCCCGCGCCTGGTCCTGGCGAGGAGGAGTCCCGAGTCTCTTGGCACGGCTGCCCGCTTTGCTTCTGACCACGCCGAGGAGACGGAACTCGGACCAAGTGGGTTAATCCGGAGCTGGGTGGGTTGTGCTGGAAAGGAACAACTGGGAAGAAGATCTATCTCTCATTCATAACATTTTGTTTGAAACATGTGGGAAGAATTAGGCGCTACATTTTCATCTTGATGAGCTGGGACTCGGGAGCATGTCTTGAGATTTATGCAAGACAGTGAATTTGGTCTGAAACTATTCTTTGGTGTGCTTGTCCTTCTGCCATCTCCCTGTGATTTAGTTCTCCTGTGATCTACCAGCGATGGGTGTCGTCAGGACACCCAAAAAGCTGTTGACTCTGTGATTGTGAGCAGAGAGCTTGGCAGAAGGAAGAGCAAACCCCAGTTTTCTTTCCTGCAGGAAAGACTGTTGTGCAGAAAGAATAATGAGGGCAAACCTGACGAACTGTGGCGGGTTGGGGAGAAGCAAACTGAGGTACAGGCTGTTCGTGTCACACCTTCGATAACCAAAGTTGTTCTAACGTGGGCAATTTGCACGTGTCTATTGATACTTCGGGAAAAAATAATTTTGTATGTGGCAGTGTAATGTTCTGGGATGGTGAGACAGTCCTAGTCTTCTTTTTTCATTAAACACCACCACTCTGCTGACTTAAGAGTACCCACCTGGCACTGAATTGTGCCCTGTAGACTTTGGTCTTAACGTAACATTCGCAACACACGCTCCAGGGACAATTTCCACTTGGTTTTTCTTTCCTGTGTGCTGCCCAGGAATCCCAAAGACATCTCTGGGAAGATTTTTCTTCTGATGAGGGAATTGTTTATTCAGCCACATTGCTGAGGTCACCAACTGGGTGCGTTTCTTCCCTTTGCAGTGCGCTCCAGTATGCCTTGATCCACCCCGAGAGCCTCAGAAGCCGACTGAGCGTTGCTTGGGTGAGGACTTCTCTGCCCATCTCCCAGCTCAGGTCACTCTCAGGACTTTGCAACCTATTCCGGTTGGCCCTGCCGTGAGGGTAAGTTCTGCGTGCTGGCATTTTTCAGAGTGCTGGTTTATGTCATACTGGCACAGAATCATAGAATGGTTTGGGTTGGAAAGGACCTTTCAGCCCCCCCAGCCCCCCC
>NW_010227732.1:24530-36862 GCF_000690775.1 Eurypyga helias | reverse complement strand
CGGGGCCTCCTCTGGACTCGCTCCAACCGGTCTGTATCCTTCTGATGTTGGGGGCTCCACAGCTGGATGCAGCACTCCAGGGGGGTCTCCCCAGAGCAGAGCAGAGGGGAGAATCCCCTCCCTCGCCCCCCTGGCCACACTTCTCCTGATCCAGCCCAGGATCCGGTTGGCTTTCTGGGCTGCCAGCGCACACGGCCGGCTCATGTCCAGCTTTTCATTCACCAGCTTTTCGTCCACCAATACTCATCAGCATACTGACATTTTCCCACCATTTTGCAATAGTTATTCATCCATTTAAGCATGTGACCAGCATCAGAAAAATCAGTGAGAACTCTCAAATGCTGTCTGCTGGACTCTAAGAATGGCACCTTCATTATATGACCTGACTATGCACAGGAATGTTGAAGGACCCTTGCCTGTTCATAATACACTGTACCCAAAACCTGCTGTGTCTGGCCTTCTTGAATGAATTTGCAAGGACCAAGTGTTAAGTAAAATACCTGCTAGCTAAAGAAGATAATGTAGCCCTGCCTGAAATACTGATGTGGATCCCAGAAGGGTTTGGGTGGGAAGGGACCTTAAAGCCCATCCAGTGCCACCCCCTGCCACAGGCAGGGACACCTTCCATAGCCCAGGTTGCTCCAAGCCTCATCCAGCCTGGCCTTGACAACTATTCTTTAATAATAATTAATACCTTAACTATTATTTAAAGGTACCTGCATGCACCTGTAAGAGCAGAATTTAGGTTGTAAATAAGACCTCCAAATTTTCCTCCCGTGTCTTAAACTTGTAATTACAAAAGCCCAGGCAGTGCATAATGATCCTCCAAACAAAAATATATAAATGTGCTAAAAAAAAGTATTTGATTTCCAAAAATTGCAAGATGTATGAAATAAGTTTTAACTTTTAAATTGACACAACAGTATTAAAATGAAATTAAATGGCATAATCCAAGATTGAAATCCTAATACAAGAATTAACAGGGAAGAAAAGTCATAAACAAATTACTGAAAGATAATTTTAAGGTAAATATGTTAATTTAAAGTAAGTTTGCATACTCATTTGAAAGATGTAATTTCAAGAGAGAATAACCAGTTTAAAATTAATATAATTTATTAACAATTAAAAATTATAACACAAGCGGAGGGAGGTTGGAGGTGAAATATTGAGTTTCCTTTGATAGGTAGAGTAATTATGAAGCATGCTTTTGAAGTTCAAGAAGACAGCCTTAGGACACAACATTTTTTAAAGTAAAAATTGGCTTGCACTCTGTTCAAGTGATTTATTTTGCACTAAGAAATGGGTGTGAGACATGATGTGATTTAAAATGTCATCCCTTGATGGAACTGCTTGAGGGTGACATCATTTTTTTTTTCTTTTTTTTTTCTCTCCTTTTATTTATATAGTTGGCTGCTTGATTTCTAAAGCTTTCTGTCTTAGGGTATCTACTGAAATTATGCAGAAATTAAAATACCCCAAATCACCAACACATCCCCATCCCCCAAATAAAACTTTCCCTGAAAGTTCAGGAAGCCAAACGCTGGACTCTGGAGGGAGCCACCGGGAAGGAATACGTTGTTCAGCCGCGCCTGTGCCATCCGTGATGTTTACTTGCTGGCCGACTTGGAGGAATACCACTTGTTCGTGCCGCCAAACAAGTGCATGTGACAAATGTTGTAGGAGTGTTGCTGGTCTTCAAAGCCAGGCTGTCCCACGCGTCCCTGGACAGGGAGGACCGCTCCTCCTCTCTCCTCTCCGTGTCCTTTTGCACGAACGCCTCTAAAAGTTGGGTCTGGACTCATTACCTTTCACAACTCTTCTTACAAGCAACATATTGTGTGATTGCCCGGAGAAGCTGTGGATGCCCAATCCCTGGAAGTGTCCAAGGCCAGGCTGGATGAGGCTGGGAGCAACCTGGGCTATGGAAGGTGTCCCTGCCCATGGCAGGGGGTGGCACTGGGGGGGCTTTAAGGTCCCTTCCCACTCAAACCACTCTGGGATTGTATATGTGGCAGCGAGTCAACGTGATGACTTTTGTGACACGTTGGCTTGCGCTGGGCTTTACTGGCAGGAGGAGGCAAAGCTGGCTGTTGTGGAGGATGGAGGGGGTGCTATGGCCAAAAATACACCCTTGCTTATCTTGGCGAACTCATCTCTTGTAAAGCATTTTCTTAACCTCGGTGACATTTTTATATGCCTGGTGCTTTTTCTTATAAACCCCAAAACTTCGCAAAGCCCTATGCATCGGAGGGAAGGGATCGAGGTGAGAATCTCATTGATTTTACTTCATGGTGAATCTCAGGATGTTCTACCTACTGCTCGTTGGGTAGGTCTTCTGGGTCCTGGTTGCTATGAGTGTCTGTACACATAGTAGCTGGGTTGGGCAGATGTAGGGGATGTCCATCTGCACTTGCTTCCTATGGAAATTTCAGCCATATTGAACAAAAAAACCGTAAACCCTTCAAGTTTCACACCGACGTGCTCTGGAAAGCCCCGAGATGTGGATGCTCTTCTCTCTCTGAGCTGCACCAGCTCTGTGAGGCTGAGGGATTGAAAACAAAGGGAATGTGTTTCATCACCAGCATGAATAAATTATAACCGAATACACACAGGGCACAGATCTGCCAAGTAAGAGAAGCCACTTTTTTCCCTTGTCACTTTTCAAATAAAATTGCCATCTAATCTAAAATACGGCAGTCTTGCTGAAAGCCGTTGAATTCTCTTTGTACGAGGAGCTGTAGCAAAGTTCGTAGCCAGACTTGCAATGAAAACACACAAGTTAAAAATAGCTGTGCAGGCAGGGAGCAGGATCCAGCTCTAAATGGGTGGCCCAGTTTGCTCTCACATTCAAGTATTGTAAACAAAAAAATCAACCCTTTTGTTTTTAGGCGGCTGATGATAGCTTTTTCTCTTGCCAGGGGGAAATGTTGGCGCTCCCCTATCATCCGACAACTCCCGACTATTTCTGTGGTCATTCTTTGTTTGTGAAAGGTCTGTGTGAGCAAAGTACGAGCATCATTGTGACTGTGAGCCGCACGTCGTTGGGAAGGTGTTTCTAATGGAGGAGCCTTTTTTTTGTTTGTTTTTCAGAAGGTTGGAAAGATTTACTGCAGGAACTTTGCAAGGAGATTGCTACACTTTTATTCTGGGCCTTCTGCAGGATGTGTCCAACGCCAGGCTGGATGAGGCTTGGAGCAACCTGGGCTATGGAAGGTGTCCCTGCCCATGGCAGGGGGTGGGACTAGATGGGTTTTAAGGTCCCTTCCCACCCAAACCACTCTGGGATTCTGTGATTCGATGACTTCCCATTGTTCTGGTTAGATGGAATTGCTGTGGCACTGGGAAATGGATTGGCTCCTGGTCCCACTTGGCCAGCCATGAGGCCTGGTGTTTTGGGTGGAGCAATTCCAGAACATTCATCCCAGCTGTGGCTCACACCAGGTGACCATCAACCTATAAAGGGCTGAGGGTGAGGGGAAGCCTCCCCTTTCCTTGCTCTGTGTGTGTGTGTGTGTGTGTGTGCTGTGAGGTTGCTGCTTGCCCCCTTCTGCCGTGGAGGAAGTTACAGCTTTAAAGGATGAGGAGCACGTGATATCAAGGTGGGTGTAAGTTTGTTATGACTAGAAGTATTTCTTTGCTGAAATGCTTGGTTGAAGAATTGAGGCAAGTTCTTTGTGTTTTCTGACTTGTGCTAGGCTAGAGCCTGTGCTGCTTTACTCAGCAGACCTCATGTATGTCTGTTAAATATAACACAGGGAGGATGATCCATCTGTTAAATGGGAGCACAATACTTACTGATCTCACAAGGCTTTTTTTCTCTTTTTTTTTTTTTGGCTTTTGAGACTGGGTTCTTGTCTTCTGTGACTGTTTGGTGCCAAGCAGAGGTGTTGTTACAGGTAGAGTGTAAGAAGTGCTTTAAGATCGTTGGATGTGAGGGCTAAAGAATAAAAAGACATTACTTTAAGTTGTTTAAAATGTTGACAGTCCACAGAAAGATGTAGGCATGTTCTCCATTCCTGACTCATATTTTAATGTGTGGTGTGAGAGCAAAAATATCTGCTATCTTCCCGAAGCTGATATCCCTGATAGCTGAAACACCTCTGACACAGCGTGAGGGGTAAAGCCAAGTACGTATCTGTTGCTCAAGATGTATTTGATGATCTCGTAGCCTATGGTCTCCTGTTGCTGAATCAGCTCTTGTAAGAGGTTTCAAAACCTGTTACAAAGCTAGGAAGCACACGGCTAATCCACAAAATCTTAAATATATGTAAAGCACTGTGTAAATGACACCTACTAACTGGAAATTGCTGCAGATAAGAGATCTGGCAGCTGAATCACAAAATATTATTCGGTGTAAATACTTACACCAACTTAATAGCCTAGAAACACTTGAACAGTCTTCAGAAGTATCAACTAATTTGAAAGAGTGGGCTGCTGTTAAAATAATAATGAATCCAGCCTTGTCCTTTTGCCTTGGTATCCTCCAGGCTTTCTCTGGTGGGGTTTTATGATGTCATTTTTTTGTCTAATCCAGTAAAGCACTAGGCAAATGTTAATCTCAAACGCAAGTTTAAATCTGTTTGTGTTCAAAATAACATTTGAACATGTGGTTAAAGCTTGGTCGTTGTCTGTGGCCTGTGTCCCCCTCTGCCAGCAGTAAGACCTGGCCTGGACACCCATGTGTTGTCTCTTGGCTAGCAAGGTGTTGAAGTAAGGGGGTGGCAACCCTACTCTTACTTGTAAATAAGCACTCGAGTGTGAGTCTAATGGTGAGTTTACGTCATGATGGTGAGATGAGACGGCTGCTGTTGTCTCACAGGCAATTTTGGCAGGTTGTGGGTGGCAACCCTGAGCTTGCCTGGGGCAGGTTGCCAGCACAGGAGGAGGCAGAGATGTGTCATGAGCCAGGGAGCCGGTGTCTGTGTTACTGAGTGCCTAATTAAATGAGCACATACATAAACACTGTTCCTCACCTGTCCCAGCTTCTGGAATTTCAGTTGTGGGTTGTGCTCAGGCCACCTCACCAGCCCCAGCGAGGTGATGCAGGAGGTTGGGTCCTCTGTGCTGGCATTGCTGTCGCCCTTCTTTGCTGGTGGGTCATGGGTGTCGGGGCTGGATGACCAGTTACGTGGTCAGTAACTACATTTCCCGAATGTTGGGGTCATTGTGCTGTTTTGCCTGCTGTGAGGGTTTAAAAGAACTTTATCACTGATAAATACCAAAGCTGGTGAGACCACTGTGTGTGGCTGAGGGTTTGTAATATGAGAGCCTTAAGTACTCATACTGTACCCAATGCTGTAGAAATTTCAGCTTCTTTAGCAAAAAATATTCAGGGATGATCTCCAGCCCTTTCCCAGAGGGGAGCAGGCCTATTAAAATGAATGACTAAGGACATGCCATGTTGCTGGCATAAGCTATTTGCATATTTAGCTAATGAAAATCTACTCAATTTTGGTGAAGTTTCTGCTGCCCCGCAAGCTTGGTGTCTGCTTTACAATTCCGGAACTGGTGACTATGCAATGCAAGCAAGGTACTTCCATTTGAGCTAAAAGGATGCTCTAGAAATGAGGTTGGTCATCTAGGACGCGGCAGGTTTATGTCCATCATTCTGCTCCCTCACTGTGAGCTCCTGTGTGATATTTGGCTTAGCCTGCCTGTACCTCATCTTCCTGTTGAAAAACAGGCATGGTGAGGACAGAGTGGTGCTATGAGATGGCTAAAAATTGCCTTTTGGTAGTACAGTGGTGGTGTTGTGTAAGGCATGCTTGCAGGCCGATATAATCTAGTTTATGCGTATTAATATCCCAAAAGCCTGGCAGTGGGCTGCACAAAAGCTGCTGCTACCATTCTGAAGAAAAAGGAGCAACAATTGCTACTTTACTTTTTTAGTTAAGGACTTCTGGGCACTTTAATAGCAACAAATCACCCAAATTTTTGGGTCTCTTCCTATAGAGAGGTCATGTGCTGAGCTTTACACTGCCTGCCACGGGCTGGTGCTGCTATGGGAACTGGGTTGCGGCAAGCGGGGTGTGTGCACGGCGTTGTGGGGTGCAGTGGGGATGTACCTTCAGCGTATGATTTCCAAAGCACTGCTCCTTCACGTAGAGCAGAGGTTCTTTGGTGAGTACCGCTGCTTTATTAGCTGTGGTTCAGGTTCTCTGTATGTTGTGTGTAGGCTGAGCATGAGATACACAGAAGACTTGAATTTCATGCTGATAAAAACTGCAAAAGCCTACCAGGGCCTTACAGATTCATAAGAAAACTGTATATTCCTTATGCATTTCTTCCAGTAAGTGTAGCCAATGCTCAGCATCTAAGGACCAGGTCTGTCCTGAAATAGCTGAGTTAAAAAGGCCAAACATGGGCTGAAAACCTCCCTATAACTATTTGACCTCATTACTAAAGAGCACTGTGAAATCTTAAAAGGAAGAAAATACCCCCTATTATACCTGTCACAAGCAGGACTCCATGGGTGAGTGTAGCCCAGCTGCTGAGCTGTTGGCTCAGCTTCTCAGAGCTCCGAAGCCACATGGTGTCTCCGGGTACTGGATTTTGTACTTGGACCTCCGTACTAAAACTCCTACGGAGCGACAGCTCCCTATTGGATATACATCTGAAGAGCCGCAAGAGTGCAAGTCATTCCAGCAAGGGTCTGGTATAAATTACGCTCAGTAAATTGGCTCCAGATAAGTCTATTTTGGACTGTGGGACATGAATAACTTGTGTGGTGTACTAAAGCCTCCTATTTCTTGCCCAAACCCCATCCCTTTGCAGGGAGCTGCCATCGCAGTCATAGAAATCCAGATCTAGAGGGTGGCAGGTTTTGGATGGCAAAAATGGATGGCAGAGCACATTTTCCACGAAGACTATTAGTCTTTTGGCAATATTATTTAACAACTGGGAGAGTGTAGTGGGATCTAAGAGCTCTCTGATACCTCATTTAACAAGTTGTCTTTCAGTGGCAGCATGCATCTTTATTCTGATACATGCAGCCTGAGATTAGGGACGAGGTAGACATGGTATAGTTGTTTAAACCTCAAAATATGTTTTAAATAATTGATTTCCATGCATCTAAAGTAAAGATCAGTTACTCAAAACACTTATTTGCAAAAAAACCCTCTCCAATATGACAAAATAAATACTTATAAATAATTAAAAACATATTTGGAGGCTTTTAATGTTGCAAAAAAATGTCTCTAGCAGTGGTAAAACCTCAATAAATATGATTTAAGAATTCTTTGTATATTTAATAGGCATGCTATTGAGAAGAGAAAATCAGATTTAATTAAACCTTGGCGATGGGGGCATGACTTCACAAAGCCAACTTCAAAGTTTGCACTTGTTTTGTTAAGGGCATGCACAGGTACAAGTGTATGAGAAGAAACTGGTGTTTATGTTGAGAATCCCTAATTATTGATCCAGTGCAGGTGCAAACCAGTGATAATCTGATAAAGCTGTGTCAGAGGAGGTTCAGACTTGACTTCAGGGAGCATTTCTTTACCGAGAGAGTGGTCAGACCCTGGAACAGGGTTCCAGGTGAAGGTGGTTGATGCCCCAAGCCTGTTGGTGTTTAAGAGGAAAACACTTATTTGCAAAAAAACCCTCTCCAATATGACAAAATAAATACTTATAAATAATTAAAAACATATTTGGAGGCTTTTAATGTTGCAAAAAAATGTCTCTAGCAGTGGTAAAACCTCAATAAATATGATTTAAGAATTCTTTGTATATTTAATAGGCATGCTATTGAGAAGAGAAAATCAGATTTAATTAAACCTTGGCGATGGGGGCATGACTTCACAAAGCCAACTTCAAAGTTTGCACTTGTTTTGTTAAGGGCATGCACAGGTACAAGTGTATGAGAAGAAACTGGTGTTTATGTTGAGAATCCCTAATTATTGATCCAGTGCAGGTGCAAACCAGTGATAATCTGATAAAGCTGTGTCAGAGGAGGTTCAGACTTGACTTCAGGGAGCATTTCTTTACCGAGAGAGTGGTCAGACCCTGGAACAGGGTTCCAGGTGAAGGTGGTTGATGCCCCAAGCCTGTTGGTGTTTAAGAGGAATTTGGATGATGGCCTTAACATGCCTTAAGGTTTGGTCTGAAGTGGTCAGGCAAATGGTCCTTGTTGATGGTTCTTGTAGATCCCAGCCTATTCCAGATCAAGTGAGAAAGGTTTGGTGAGGCTCTCCAGGCTATTAAGACCAAGAAGTGCGAAGTGATGGAGGTGGCTAAAGGAGAACTTCAAGCTGTTGAGGTTTTGGCTAGCGACTGTATATGGGAACAGGTTGCCCAGAGAAGCTGTGGATGCCCCATCCCTGGGAGTGTCCAAGGCCAGGCTGGATGAGGCTTAGAGCAACCTGGGCTATGGAAGGTGTCCCTGCCCATGGCAGGGTGGTTGGAACTGGATGGTCTTTGAGGTCTCTTCCAACCCAAACCATTCTATGATATGCCACTAATGTTCTGTATCTCTGCAGGAGGTGAAGGGATGTTCTTTCAGGGACAAGTCAGGGTGTAAGAGGTAGAGAGACTGCTAAGCTCAGCCGTCCATGGGAGTAAGGACTATACCACCTCCTAGGAGAAGAAATGAAGGCAGGGCTCCTCCAGCTCTATTATTCCAGAAGCTGGGCAGCTGCCCCAGTCCCTGACACCACTTCTGTTCTCTACCCCTGGCAGCAGTGCATGCCACGGTCCCCTTGCTGGGGAGTTTTACTTCTGTGCCTGCATCTGGCCTTTTGCTGCCAGCAAAAGGTGAGATCTGACCCTTGCTTTACAGCGAAAGAGGCAGGAGGGCTGTCCTTCCTTGGGCAGAGTTTTGGTTGGCTTCACTGGGTGCTTCCTTGGAATAAGGACAGCAGAGCATGCATCAAAATGATGTTTAGATGCTAACTTTTGGTGTCTCTTCGGTCTTGCTTGTAATGTCATTAAGCTGCCTGCCTGTAAAACGTTCCCTTCCTGTAGTGAAATAACTGTAATTTGAAATCCACTTCAGATATTGAAGTTCCCTTTCCCATAGTGAGATCAGTCCTGGCAAAAGTAAATGTAGACGGATGTAATAGTTTTGCAGTAGATTTTGAGCTGGTTTTGACTGTATGCCTGTGATATTCTGTCATAATGCAATTGGCTTCCTTGGAAATAGTTGCTGATTGCAGTAATTTGAAGGCTTGTCTACATGAAGTGTGTTTAATAACAGAATTGGGGTGTGAATGTAAATCACATTAGCTTTTCTTCAAGTCTCTCTGTGGATACTCTTGCTCTGAGTGCCTTCATAGAGTTTGGGCTAATCCACATCCAAAGTTAATTAGTATCCTAATCTGCTCTGTGCTGACTCTTTCCATGGTCAGCAGGCTAAATCAATATTGCTCCCAATAACTGTAAACTCACAAATCACTTGTCTCTTTCTTTCATTCTCATTATATAGTAGAGTGATTATATATTTGGTGTTTCTGAAGCATTCTCAGGCTGGAATTCCCCAGCTAGAAGTTAAATGTTTTGTGTTGTGTTTTCTCTCCCTCCGTGTTGATGGGGGTACCTATAGGCACATGAAACTCCTAGGTCTCTACAGGGAAGAAGTTTAGGTGAGCATCTATCTTCCATGCTATCAAATACTATTTTGTGTGCTTTTATGAAAAGGGTAATGCAACACAGAATGCTGTACATGGGTTCTTCCAGCTCTGAATTAGTCTCTTTTATCTGTCTCTGACCACAACAGATGTTGGCAGCCTTTCTATTCCATATCCTTAAGTCAGACTAAGAATATCAGTTCCGCTTAGAGAAGCTGTAGGGGAAAAATTTAACCCTTTCAGGGGGGCTTTTTCCTAATTTATTTTCCTTTTTTTTTCTTTGTAAAGCTCTTGACTTAATTTAAAGGAAAAAAGTGAGTGACCGTCCAAAGGGACATAATCTTTGGGGCATTCTCAAGTTAAATTTAATAGAAGTGCTCATTGGTGTCTGTGTTTTCAGTCAACTTCCCTCTTACTGGGGACAGAGACAGAGGTTAAAAAGATCACTGGGAATGTTCCTAATATATAGTTTGTAAAGGAATTTGCATGCCAGCAGAGCTGTAAAAGGCCTGTGAATATCATCTTCAGCATAGACAGTACTGACCATCTCTGGAAAATGAGCCCTTCTCAGACAATCAACTCGCTCGTTCTACTGTACCGATCATGGTATGAAACCTTATTTTAAAGGTTGGAAGAGAAGCAGCCTATATTTTCCCTATAGGCAGCATTAACAAGAGCTTTGCATACCTAGGTTTTTTCAGGATAACCTTGGACTGTTTGCTTTCATCTTAAAACTCAAATAAAATCAAGCAAGGAAAACAAAGCCATAAATCTGTAACTTAAAAATTATATTTATTTGCAATTTATAATTGCAAATGGGCAGATATTATTCCTATGTTTTACTTAAAAAAGCTCATCAGAAAGCCATAATAAAAAGAAAACACTAATATACTGTAGTAATGTGGGCAGTGCCTGTTATATCTCCAGGCAGCCCTTGCAGCCTGTTCGTTCCCACTCTGAGATGACCAGGTATCAGAAAGACCCTGGGAATGGCAGAACCGAGCCAGCATTCCTCTTCCCATTCTCCGTCTGTGCTCATGCCTCTACCAGAGCCCTGCGCGGCCCGATGTGTAGCTAGCTCCATGTCTTCAAGGGCGAGGGCTGTAAGGATCTAATTTTCCTGACTGACACGGGCTGCAGAAGCATACACAGCTTGCTCATATCCTTTGTGGAGTTGGAAGCGGAGCCACCTTTTTTCTTTCCCTTTTTCTTTTATTTTTTTTTTCCATCGCACAGAGACGCCATCGCATATGTTCTGAGGCTGATGAGCTGAAAAGGTCTGGGAGCCACATGTGACCAGCAGAACGAGCATCAGCCCAGAGTAGAGTTTCAGTGGGAGATGCCTTTTGGGAAAGTTCCCACAGACATGCCATTGTAGTGTTTCTGTCCTTGCTGGGCCTGATCTCATTTATTCCAAGGCTACTTTACATCTCCCTGGCACTGCAAAAATGCCTCAAAGTAGGCACAAAGCACGCTTGCGATGGCATCGGGGCTCTCTGGCATCGCCAGAAGGGTGCTGAAGGGCTGCTTGTGCCAAGGCGGATCTGGCTGACGGTGTTTAATCGCTCGGGAGCTTCTGCTGAGTCACGGCACCCGCCTCGCAGCCAGGAAGGGGAAGGGCTTGTGTGCATGAGGGGACATCAAGGCTGTCTGGTGGCTGCGGAGCACTGGGCCACAGAGCGTGCTGTGAGGGGGTCACAGGCTTTCTGGAATGCTGAAGCTGGAACACATCAGTGCGATGAGCGATGCAGTTGGAAAAATGATATTTTTCAATGACACAGCCCAGAAAGCGAACTGGTACCTGGGTTGATCCAGAACAGTGTGGCCAGGGGGCGAGGGAGGGGATTCTCCCCTCTGCTCTGGGGAGACCCCCCTGCAGTTCTGCCTCCAGCTCTGGGCCCCAACATCAGAAGGATATAGACCGGTTGGAGCGAGTCCAGAGGAGGCCCCGGAGATGCTCCGAGGGGTGGAGGCCCTCTGCCCTGGGGACAGGCTGGGGGGGTTGGGGGGTTCAGCCTGGAGAAGGGAAGGCTCCGGGGAGACCTCCGAGCCCCCTCCAGTGTCTGGGGGCTACAAGGAAGCTGGGGGGGACTTTTCCCAAGGGCCGGGAGGGACAGGACAAGGGGTGACGGGTTTAAACAGAAAGAGGGAGATGGAGATGGGACATTGGGAAGGAATTCTTCCTGCAGAGGTTGGGAAGGCACTGGGACAGGTTGCCCAGAGAAGCTGTGGATGCCCCATCCCTGGAAGTGTCCAAGGCCAGGGTGGATGAGGCTTGGAGCAACCTGGTCTAGTGGAAGGCGTCCCACCCATGGCAGGGGGTGGGGCTGGGGGGGCTTTAAGGTTCCTTCCCACCCAAACCACTCTGGGATTCTATGAAGAGTCTATCCTTAAGGCTTAATCTCCCAGGTGTGTCAAGTGGGGGCTGATCCCTCTCCTGTGAGAACGGGAGGCTGGGATGACTGCACAAGCAGGGAAGTCTGTCAACAGTGTGGGCATCACCATCTCTGAGGACAGGCCTGCTGCTCCCCTGGCCTGGGGTGCTGCTTCCGACAAGGGAGCAGCAAAAGCAGGCTGGAGGGAAGGTAATTTCCCCCAGGCCACAGGTTTTTGATCTCTCAGGTGAAGCTTTTTTTTTTAAGTCCAGTTTATAGTGGACTTTTTGGTTAGGTAGGGTGTATGGAAGGCGGGGGTGGGAGAAGGGGATATAAGCAGTTAGGGGAGTGTTGCTCTCAAGAAACATTGGCCTCAGTCATCTTTTTTGGCCCA
>NW_010227732.1:14216-24359 GCF_000690775.1 Eurypyga helias | reverse complement strand
GCAACTGTCCTGAACTCCACCTGGGGCAAATTATCTGACCCCACTGACCTATCAATGGATATCTAACCGTTTCATAGATGAGACTTGTAATTTGGGGAAGACTGTAAGCCAGGCACTTCAGAGGCAGTCACCCCCACTGCTGTGAGACTGTTGGGACGCAGCGGAGAGATTCTGGTCTCTGCCCCTGTGAACTGGTTGTATGGGACCGTGAAGCACCCACCAGCACCACCTCCCTGGGTTCCCTTCTCCTGTATTGCCCAGGTACCATTAAGGGCCTCAAGCCAGCATGCTCCTGTGTACATGTTGACTTACGCCCTCTCGGGCAGAGAAGGGATTTGAGGCCGTGTGAGTGCCACATTCAATTCTAAATAAATGGGACATACAGTGGATTTATGCGGTTTTGTGCATCTGGCCCTTTGCTTCCTTTGATTCTCCTCCAAGCGCCCAGAAATGCTTCGTACTAAAACCCATATTTCGTGACCAGTAAAGTGTTTTCCCTGTTTCGAGAAATGAAAATTGCAAAAGGGTCGCAGTCAGGACCCTCCTCTGTCATCCCTGTTTTGTTCCAACCTGAAAAATGGGTTATTCCCATAGTCCAACTCCAGGCATAAAGTCAACATGTAAGGGACAGAACGTGATGTGTCTTACCATGGTGAGGGAAGGATTTGGAGCTTTTACCCTGGAGACTTTTCTTGCTGGGAATTGATCTCTTGTGCTTAGTGTGTGACTTAGTAATTGCAGGATATGTTGCTGTCCATAAGATAATGTTAACTTACTTCAGAGCATGCCAGGACTGTTGGTGAATGTTGCCTAATAATTGATAGTTGGAGGGTTTTAGTTGTTTGTGGTAATGTGGTCTTCCTCTTTGCAGGATTATTGGTCTTTTAAGTGGGATCCAACAACTTTCCTCAAAAGAAGGGAATACTAGACTCAGCCAAGAAACACTCTGAAACGATATTTAACCTAAGGCTGCCAGTGTTACAGAACATAAAGGGATAATACTCTTCCTCTTCAATTTCAGATGTACATGATTAATTGTATTATTTATCTATAGCTAAATACTGTATAAAGCTCTATCTTTCATCTCCATTGTAATTCAGCAGTGAAATATTTTTAGATGTTACATATGGTCTCTGCTCAGTGTTAATTTCTTTCATTAGTATGTACTTTTGCATATATAGAAATCAAATATAGTGGAATTCCAATGATAATTCCCTTTATGCCTGATAAACACCTAGTATTCATTGAAGAATATGAACAAATATGATGAGCCAAATAGCACAACTGGGAGTAATACCAGTCGCTTGTTGTAGCCTAATCTGTGTGTTTGTGGGATGTGTTTCCTAAAAGCATTCTAAGTTGCTTCTACCTTCCTAAGAACATGAAAAAGCTCCATTGTCCCCAGGCTTGTTTACACTGTAGTGTGGGACAGAAATCCTAGAGATAGCTCTAAATAAACTGGATTAAATCCCAGAAGCACTGGAAACGTGTCCTGGGGTGTTTAAAACTGGTCCAAGAATAACACACAGAAAATGTGTGAAGGAATGAGTTGAGTACTCAGAGAGGTCTCTTGTCCCAACTCACTTTCTCAGTTGCCCAGTCTAGTGCAAGCATGGAGTTGACACAATTCCTCCTACTTTAATTAGTTGTGTTTGTGCCAATAAGGGCCAGTCCATTTTTGTGAAGTAGGCTGTTGTCAGATAGAGGCCATCACGGATGCTCAGCTCCACTGGCTGTAAGTGTGTGAATATTCAGAGGTCTGTGAACCTGGAAAAAGAAAGGCTGGCCTCTCATCCAACAGGTAGAGGTTGAGACTTGAGAGGCACCCATCCAAATCACAATAACTTCCTTGAGCACTGACGTAGTGTTGGAAGAATACAGGGCTCAGGCTGCTGGGCATTTGGTTATCTTCCTGCTGGTTCATTTTGGGGTTGAAGGGTTCTGTTAATATTAATGAGTTTTCACATGAGCCATCGAGTCATGTCACAATCACAGATCTTATTTCTTCTGCTAAGAGGGCTGTGGGTGAAGTACACAAGCTCAGAGTTTCTTTTTTTTCTAGATTTATTCTGCTCTCTGTGTATTCCAGAATGAGTTTCCGTGTGTAAGTGGTTCATTTTGGGGTTGAAGGGTTCTGTTAATATTAATGAGTTTTCACATGAGCCATCGAGTCATGTCACAATCACAGATCTTATTTCTTCTGCTAAGAGGGCTGTGGGTGAAGTACACAAGCTCAGAGTTTCTTTTTTTTCTAGATTTATTCTGCTCTCTGTGTATTCCAGAATGAGTTTCCGTGTGTAAGAGTCTCCAGATCACAGATCTTATTTCTTCTGCTAAAAGAGCTGGGGGTGAAGTACACAAGCTCAGTCTCTTTTTTTTTTTTCTAGATTTATTCTCCTCTCTGGGTATTCCAGAATGAGTTTCCATGTGTAACAGTCTCCAGGTTAAACTGTTACTGCCCCTCCCTATGGCAACTAAACAATCTCGTGAAAGGGGTACTGAGATACTTAAGGAAAAAAGGGTGAAGTTTCTGGAGCAGTTTTTTGTGTTCTATCATGATCCTCAGCAATGTGGGACTTCAGAATAGTGTTTGATTTGGACTAGTGTTTCAATTTGATGGGCTGTTAGTTTCTTTCTCTTCTGCATAACAGTCCTTCCTTGCCCGCATATTTTTATTCTGAGGTATGACTAATATAAAAATATATTTTGCCTTGGTGACCACTGCTACAGACAAACGTAGCCCTGTCTGATATCTGGTACTCAAGGAGTGTACAAGAATAGACTATGGAGCATCCCTGGGACTGTCCATCTGTGAGCTTTGGCTACATTTGGCCAGCTGAATCTGTAGACTGAAATTCCACTCTGCCATGGTTGATGTCTTTCCTTTCACATTGTGTCTTGAATGTCACCCCCATCATTGAAAAAATAGGGTTGGAAGAGAACAGCAACTCCCCTTTCCTATTTCGTTGCCATCTGATGTTTTAGCTGCAGATGGTGACCAGCTAATGATGAACATCCTGTTCCTGCCTGCTGCAGGAAGTCCGTATAGGAGAAATAAGGGCACGGATGTACCAGGAGCCTGCTGGGCTTCCCACTGAGGCGTCTGCCTCCCTACCCTTGAGGAGCTGCAAGTGCCAGCACTGAGTTCCCAGGAACTGGGAATGACACAAGAGGTGGCATGTAATTTCTGATGCCTCTTGGGTACTTGCAGTGGTGATGCCAGCACCCAAGAGTGCACCTGCACTTCTGAATCTACACTGGACACACCAGCAGCAGAAGGACTTGGAGCTGTTGGAGCGAGTCCAGAGGGAGACCATAGACCCCTCTGCCATGGGGACAGGCTGGGAGAGTTGGGGGGTTCAGCCTGGAGAAGAGAAGGCTCTGGGGAGACCTTAAAGCCCCTTCCAGTCCCTGCTGGGGACTCTTCCCAAGGGTAGGGAGTGACAGGACAAAGGGTAGTGGGTTTAAGCGGGAAGAGGGGAGATTGAGATTGGACATCAGGAAAAAATTCTTCCCACAGAGGGTGGGGAGGCACTGGGACAGGTTGCCCAGAGAAGCTGTGGATGCCCCATCCCTGGGAGTGTCCAAGGCCAGGCTGGATGAAGCTTGGAGCAACCTGGGCTATGGAAGGTGTCCCTGCCCGTGGCAGGGGGTGCACTGGGGGGGCTGTAAGGTCCCTTCCTACTGAAACCACTCTATGATTCTATGTGCCTGAGTGTTTTTTTTGCCATTTTTTTAAGTTTTCTGAGGTTGGATATTTTAGTCCATAGTTTGAATATTTTTATGGCTTTATCTGGAGAAAATAGACCCCTAGTTGACCCCCTCTGCTCAAATATGGCTTTTCTACTGAGCAACAATGGAATAGAACTTCAGAGCAACACAATTTTTCATCTTGGAGAAGAAATCCCTGCAGATTTCAGCTCCCAGTACTCCTGTGTCTTGCCTGGGCAGATGGAGTGAAAACCGGGAATATTCTGAACTGTGAAGCTCAGCTGCAGTGAACTCGCCAGCTTTTGCCTAAGGAGACACTTTTTGAGCTATACGGCATGTGAGCTATTCAGTCTCCCTTGAGACAGCAGAGCTGAACTCTCCAAATGAATCCACAGTTTAATCCGGCTCTGTATTCCTTGAAAGGAACTAGAAGTTGAGCAGAACTGGAAGTTGCTTGCACTGGATGTGCTGAACCTACTCTTTGCTCTTCTTTTGGCAACTTAGAAACTTGGGTCAGGCTGGTTTCAGGAATACTGCTCCTCGGGAGTGGTAGAGCCTTAATACATAGCTCACTTCGGAAAAGACGGACAAATACGTTCACCACGGCGTGAGGGAGCTGCAGGTTAGTATTACTCACTGAACAGGAAAAGAAACTGAATTTGTTGGCAAAGGTGTACTTCCCTGTTTTATTGCTCCATGGATTCCAGTGTTTGTCATGGTAAACCTCGTGAGAAATTACACTTCTAGTTTTACTTAAACTTTTGCCATCTCATTAATGAATTCCCCAGAACTTGAAAAGCTTAAGAACTTGAGTAGCCAGCTAAGAAATTGTAGCCTATTTCCTTCCTCCTTCCTGCCTCTCTAGCCACCACAAATGCCTGGTGTACATAGAAAGGAATAATATTTAGGAATAAGGTGAGACTAGGTTTAGGAAGCTGCATGTCACAAGCATGTAGATCTAAACATGGGGCATTTCTACTCTTCGTGACAGGTATTCTAAGCTTCCCAAAGGACTACACAAGAACTCCTTTGGGCTAGAAAGGAGCAAGATGATGGATGCTAAAGTAGTGTCATTTTTAGGCATTTTTCAAAGTGGCTATTTTTCTTGCCATTTGGGAGCTACACCGTGGGGATTAATGGTAACTAATGCATCCTAGGTTTAGACAAAAAATAGTCCCAGCAAGCAATTTTAAAAATCTTTCCAACATAATCTGATATTGTAAATAAATAGGAATCTGACCATGTGACCTGATTTGTTGGCATGAGTATGGGATTCTAGCTTTGCCATAAAGTGACACATCATTTAAAATAACACTTAAAATTGTTTTCCATTGTCCATCCTCAAGCATTCCCTATATACTACATTTCACAATATTTTGCTCTATAATGTGTATTTTACATGTGCTGTTTCTCTGGCAAAGTTTATCAACAGTTAGACCCTTTACGAGTGTTGGGGATACATACACATTACTGCTGGGGATCCGTTATATTAATTTTACTCAAGGTCACAGGGGAAGCATTGTTTCTATGCCTTGGGAAAAAGTTGTAAACTTTATAATAGAGTTGCTTTATAAAACAACAGCTGCAAACACTTTTTCTCCAATCCCTCTCTTTTCCCTCCTGCTTTTTGACACTTTCTGCAAAAGATCAGTCATGTTTTGATAATAAAAACATCATAATCCTATAATATACCTTAGCTCAGAAGTGAAGTTTGGCAATCTTCACTTCAGTTAAGTCCTTTCCTTTCCTGACAAATACGTGAAGATGGAGAAAAAATGATTGAAAGAAATATCCTAGGCAAAAAAAATCCCTGCAAATAATCAAAATTGAGAAAAGAATGCCACGTTTGGTTTAGAAAATACAGCTATTAAAACAAACAAGCAGTGGACTAATTATAGTTGTGGGGCGGCTATTCCATGAGAGTTGCAAAAATGAGGATAATGGTCTGCACTCAGGGGAGAGAAGGGGAGCGGAGACAGAGGATGCTCCGTTGCGAGTCAGGCGAATAATGATACTTCAGCATGTCTAATTGTCTAATGCTGCGGCGGGTATAAACTAGGGCAAGCTGTATATTACACAAATTAAAAGCAACCCAAGGCTGTCGTCTTTTTGTGTGAGCTCTGCTCTGCTGCAGAAGAGTTGGCTTTGATGGGAGCTGCGTTTTCCGTGTTGCTCACTGATTGGCTCTAGGGTGGGAGTGAGGAGTCCTTCAGTCGGTTTGGAGGGATGCAGCTGAAGCAGCACTGGGTTACTGGGAATGACTTTTCCTATAATTTTGTCTTTGAATGATGTCCAACAGTCCCTCGGCCTTGCCTTCAGAGATTTAAGCTGGCAAGTGCTCAGCATTGCTCTGTCGTGCCTTTGGATGCGAACTGAAGGTCTTCCTTGTGACCTTCCACGCTGGGATGGGGAGCAGGAGCAGTGTTGGAGGAGTGAGGGTTTGCAGCATCTGGCTTCAGGCATCGGAAGGTCTTTGATTCGGAGCTTAACCTCCCTGTAGTGAACGCAGAGACGGGCTTCTCGGAGGAGAGACTCGGAGTATCTAGACTAGAAGCCCACCTCTTGCAAATTTTTCTTCTCTGAGTTTTGGAATTAGAGCATCTCTAACACCCCTCCTAAAGATATTAAGACCTGAAAAAATCCTGTCTGTGAAAAGACTGAAAGAGGTGGGATCTAACACTTCAAGGAGAGGAAGAGAGAAATAATGGAAGCTAATAAAATATAAAAAAATGCGAAGAGCAAAGAAGGTAGCTTGGGAACTTCTGTTTTCCCTGTGCCACAACATGCTGCCTCCCAAGTTAAGCCACAAAACCAGAAGATGCCCAGCTCTGCCCCTCAGTTGCCTCTGTGGATATTCACCCCTGCTAAACATAGTCTCTCTCTCCCCCCCACACCCTTCTAATCTATTTTTTAATCTTAATTCAGTTCCAGGGTTTGGTAATGTTTAACTATCTTGTTAAAGATCTTAATTTAAACTATATATTGTCTGAGTGGTAGTAAAAGCTGGCTAATAAGAAAAGCTAAACTGCAAACTAACTTTTCTGTGATGGGAAGGGTTTGTGTCCCATCACATGTTTTTCTGGCCTGTGTCATGCAGAGTCCAGCTCTGTTCTGAGCTTTTCCTAGCGCAGGCTGCTGTCAGCTGCTCACATGGGATGCTGGTGAGCCTCCCAGGTCTCAAGGGCTGAAAACATTTTTGGCTCTAGCCTTAGCAAATATTATTGACTTTCTGTAGTAATTGAAATCTGTGCAAAAAATTAGTGTAAATTAATAGGATATTTAATGGGAAAGGAAATGTCAGTACAGCATCCACCTGTGGCATACCAATAAAAGCGAGAGGGTGCTTCTTGGCAGCAGCACTTTAATTGGTGCTGCAGTATGGGGACAGTAGTGCTTCCACAGCTGCAATATGTGAAATGGGTGGTGTGTTTTGTGATCCTCACATAGGATGAGAAAAAGATTTGTACAACCCTTATGCTTCAAGGATTAAACTGCTTCTGCTCCCCCTGCAACAGAGCAGAGTTTATCTGTAATTTTCTTCTTTAGAATCATATAATGGTTGGGGTTGGAAGGGACCTTAAAGACCATCTAGTTCCACCCCCCCTGCCATGGGCAGGGACACCTTGCACTAGACCAGGTTGCTCCAAGCCTCATCCAGCCTGGCCTTGGACACTCCCAGGGATGGGGCATCCACAGCTTCTCTGGGCAACCTGTCCCAGTGCTCCCACCCTCGGCGGGAAGAATTTCTTCCTGATATCCAATCTAAACCTCCCCACTTTCAATTTAAACCCGTTACCCCTTGTCCTGTCACTACAGGCCCTTGGAAAAACTGTCCCGACCCCCCCAGCTTCCTTGTAGCCCCTTCAGGTACTGGAAGGCTGCAATAAGTTCTCCCCAGAGCCTTCTCTTCTCCAGGCTGAACAAGCCCAACTCTCTCAGCCTTTCATCACAGCAGAGGTGCTCCAGCCCTCAGAGCATTTCCGTGGCCTCCTCTGGACTCAAAGTGAGCACTTTATAGTGTTTTTCTCTTTGGTTCTGTTTGGGACTGTGGGGGAGTGTATGGGATAATGCCAAAACCTGTGCAAGGGCCTGAACCTGGGGGCTTGCCTGGTCTGGACTGAAGGCTCACCAGTTGGGGCTTAATGTATATTATTTTTTTGTAGTAAATATCCAAACCAAACCGCGGAGTGTTTATTGGAAGTAATCAGACTTCTGAATAACTCAGTCACCCTGGCAGGAGCTGAAGGTCGTGGGTCAGATACTCTCTCAGGTTTCCCTGCAATAAGTTTTCAAAGGTAAGAACCAGCACTTTGCCAAGTGCCAGCATCTCCTCTCACATAATACAGAGTAATATCTGCATGTGCAGATGTCCAATTACCAAAACTCCTTCCAGTGGTGGAGTCTAAAGCAAGCTGCGAAAGCAAGTCTTTAAACACCCCAGTATAAACCCAGAGATCTCAGCACACCCAAACATTGAAGAGTTTGAAAACCTTACCCCAATTTGTATTTCGTCTGCAACACACATCTCTACCATAGCCACAAGTTCGGTACCCTCACGCCTGTTAGTAGTTATGCAAGGAAATACCCAGAGACAGATCTGTGTAATTAAAATCCTGATTGTGGAGGGGATCAGCATGTGATGAGGCAAGAAATGGTGGCTAATATCTGATGTTATCTTGCAAAAAAAGAGCCCTAAAGCTTGAATTCGTTTAATGCTCATTTGGCTTCCCATACATGAGTGATACGGATCATCTTTTGACAAGCAGTGCTGATAATGGGGGAGAGCAGGAGTGTTGTTTTGGTTTGCATTGCTGAGCATGGCATTTAAAACTGGAGAAAAGCATTGTTTCAAACCTTTCAAGGGGCATTTTTAGAATTGAGCTTCACCTTCCCTCTTTGGGGGGACTGGGTGCCCACAGCAGCTGACTGACTGGGGCCCAGCATCACCACCTTCTAACAGGCATCTTCATCACTGCTGAAGGACACCCCTGTAGCTGGCAGTGCTCTTGGTACACGTCTGTAAAAAGGTTGTATGATGTGTTTGATTTCTGGAGCAAGGGACTGGATTTAATGACCTAAAAATCCCTGTGAGAACTGGATATGCTCGTGTATTGTCAGCCCTTCTCATGAATAGGAAACTTGGCAAAGAAAAAAGCCAAAATTACTTTATTCCCTCTGAAACTTCAGTGCTTCTGAAAAATCACATCCATAGAGAGCTCTAGTTAGACACTGACAAAGAATCCTTGGCTTTAATTAAATTGTAAGTATTTCTTGGTAGTGATTACAGTTATCATTTTAATTATTTCCACTAAGTACAATACCACTGTCTTGCACTGGAGTCTTTCAAAATGCATCTTTCTACCTAAAAGGACAAATAGCATGTTCTGATCAGTGAGCTTGTGTGATTTGGAGATACTGTAGTTAACAGATTAGTGTTTTTATCATTTTAAAGATTTAGCTGTCATCTTTCATTTACTTTTAAACCTCAATTTTCCTCTTTATATCCTGAAGGCATTACACAAGGAGTTTCTTGTTAAATTTATCTTGGAGCTATCCACCCTGAGAAAAGAAAATTGGAGTACCCACAGTTCCCATGAGAGGTGTGGAAAACATGGAGATTATTCCAGCTTCATTGGTGGGGGGGACAGGGGGAAGATAAGTAATTCTACCATGTAGGTCAAGAGGGCATCCCGACTTGCAGAGGGTGTTGTGTAGACTGGAGACAGCATCCCCGTGCCGGTGGGGTGGGTATGACTTGCCAGAGCACACTGGAGAGTAGTCCCCTGGTCCTGCTCAACTGCTCCCTGTTTCCCAAACCTTTGGACCGTACGAATCCTCGCTTGTCACAGCGCATAAACAAGGGGACCTGTCCCTGCTCATTGGCCTAAGTGACAGCATCACCCACACAAGGAGCACGTGTGGGGCTGAACGATGGAGCATGTGCCATCGGTATTAAGTTGCCTGATGCGTACCATGGCAGTCCTTCCTGTCCCCGGCTAGGGAATGATTGAGGTAGGACACAATGAATACCTCTGGGTAGTACCCATCTGATGAGGAAGGTGTCCTGGTGTAGATATCACAAATGTGACCATCGGAGGCAGTATGTCTTGGCAAATTGTCCACCTCAGATGTAGGCTAGCCACTGACATCAGTGTTTGTGCTAATAGAATGTTAACGTGTTAGTCTTTGATGCACAGGGAGAAAAAACTGTATCGTAAATTTGTGAATGCCAACCGGATCCTGGGCTGGATCAGGAGAAGTGTGGCCAGTGGAGCGAGGAAGGGGATTCTCCCCTCTGCTCTGGGAGATCCCCCTGGAGTGCTGCGTCCAGCTGTGGAACCCCAACATACAGGGGAGGCCACAGAGATGCTCCGAGGGCTGGAGCCCCTCTGCCATGGGGACAGGCTGGGGGGGGGGGGGGGGTGCGGCCGG
>NW_010227732.1:0-13933 GCF_000690775.1 Eurypyga helias | reverse complement strand
GGAAGGTGTCCCTGCCCATGGCAGGGGGTGGGACTAGATGGGCTTTACAGTCCTTTTCCTCCTAAACTGTTCTGTGAATTGGGCACAGTAACCAAACTCCTGCTCAAAACCGCTATGGGATAAAAAGGGAAATAAGTAGATTTTAACATCTGTTTAATAATTCCAGCAATACGAGGAGCTTGAGCCCTCTGAATCTGGTCACAGATGATGCAAGTGCTACAAGGTGTGCCATGAAACAGTAGATGGAGGAAAATTTCCTGGATAGGGAAGGGAGGGTTTCTTCAGCCAGAAGACTCTGTTCTTGTGGAAGTGCCCTATTTCAGTTTTTATTAACTGCTGTAGTGATCCAGTGGGTATGATGCTGTCTGAGAGCTGGTCCCCAGTATTAATTCCTGTAGCTTTGTCTTATCTGAAAGAATCTAAATGCTGTGCTGGGTGACAACTGCTACAATCACTCGTTCTGCTTTGTATCAAATGTAGTGTGTCTGTGTGTTCCTCTTGATATTTTCCAACTTCCTAAGTGCTTTTTTTAAGTGTTTCTCAGAGGTTCTCTAACATGTCATAATTCCCCTAACCCATTAAAATAAACGTCAGCCCAGCCTGTAGCTTTTCTGTATGTAACCTTGCCTGTGAAATAAATGAACAGAAATCAAATGCTGCTTCCCACTCATTCAAAGTTTCTGCTGCTTGTTTGACAACTTCAAAAAAGACATCTATTGTGTTACTAATTTAAGCTATTCATATCAACTTCCTCTCAAAATTTGTGCTTCACCTTTTTCAAATACTTGCAGAAATGTTTCATTCTTCTAACCCTCCTCCAGCTCTGATCAACTTGTTTTCTTGTCTTTTCCTCTTTTCCTTTTGATTTTTATAGCCTTTTATTTTTTTCCTTGCAAACCTTAACTGGTTCTGCTTTCTCAATTAGTTTCTTCCTCCTCCTCCATTTCCAATACAGATTATTCTTCGTCCTTAGAGCTTTGAGTGGTCCCATGTGAAAACTCATCAGTTGCTACTGCTGCTTTGCTGACAGGAGCGTTGTGTGCAGAATGGGGGAGTCAGCAATGCTTGGACCTTGATTATGAGAAGACACTCCCCCTGCTACTTAAAACCTCCCTTGCAAACACTGGAGGGGAGGGGAAACACATGGTGGAGCTGATATTTTAATACACATACAATAGCACCAATTGCCTGCAGGAGCAAAAAAAAAAAAAATTCCAAAAAACCCTGAACACCTAACTTGAAGAGAATTAATTTAGAAATGTAGGTCGTATGCTAATACAGCTCCCAGTGTAACCTGTGTAGCACCACCAAGCGCAACGTCGGAGTGGAGCGTGTCTTCGTGCTTTGCTTGCTTGCTGTGTTTGCTGCTTTCTGTGTGTACGTAACCAAATCAGCGGTCAGACTCAGTGGCCGTGTCAGAGTCCATCTGATGAGCAATAACCGTGTTTTGCGTTATTCATCTAGCGGGGACTGTCGATACTACTTCGTTGATGAGCAAAGGAGCGGGAAGGAAGGGTTTCTCCCATGATCACGTTACCTGGCGGGCAGGCTGTTACGGGGGATGCTTGTTGTCCTGTCTCATGCCTACAGCAGCTGTGCCCAGATGTTCTGGCCAGGGGGACTGGAGAGCTTGGACCTACCAGCAGAAAGCAGGTTGTGCTTGGTGGCCGCCTTCCACGTGGGGTGAGCAGCCTGAATGCACAACCACAGCATGATTTGATTTGCACGCGCAGCGTAGACCCGCTGCTTTCCAGTGACGTCGGGTGACCCTTCGGCGTGTCCTTCAGGCTGTCTGGATTTGAAGTCTGGCGGATGGGTGACTGTTCAGCTCCGATACTGCTGCTGAAGTTGTATCTTTATCACGCGGTTCAGACCTTTGCGAAGTTCAGGATGTTTAAATAGAGGCTGTGACAGATTTAGAGCTGCACAGTAAGAACTTATGAATACCATATGCTGACTTGGGTTATTGGGCTGTTTACTGCATAATGATACTGTTTAATTTAATACAGGGGGATAGAGAGAAATAGGCGAGAGTAAAAGATGCAAGATAAGCTGCTACTTAAAGTCTGAGTAGTAAGGGGCAATGCCAAAACAAGGAAGAGGCAGAGCTCGCCGTTGCAGACAGGCAAACAAATGCAGAAATGGTATTTGAAAACAGTCTCTTAACGCAGAGGGAGGGGTGGTTGTCTGTTTGAACCCCTGGACCATCAGCTGTCTGGTGAAAGGCTGAAGATGGGTGTCCGAGGAAACAAGCTTACCAGTGTTAGCATCTGGAGGAAGCAAGCACGTGGGTGTACAGCAAACAAGTTGGCTCTCACCTGCAGAGTGAAAGGTGTAGCCTGTGTTAAAAGGGGAATTCAGTGATGCTAATTATTGTAGGAGCTTATTTTCATCTCTTTTGGATGTTAAAAAAAAAAAAAACTGTAAAAGGATTTGTGTTTTCTCCTAAGACCCTTTTAAAACACTGTCCTGCACGTTTTGTATTAAAAGGCTTAAGAAATCACAAGTGAAGCAAAACACTGTTTCAGGCCAGTAAATGTCTTTTTTCCTGCCTCAGCTTTTTACTTTGGTAAGAAAAATAAGGGGATTTATGCAGAGCAAGGTCTCTTCTAGCTCTTCCAGCAAACTATAAGAAAATCCAGCCAGCCAGCTGGTTATAGTTGGTTTGTTGGGCTGCTTCTAGTAAGGATGAGCATGCGGCTCCTGGCATGAAGCATGTGAGGAGAACATGAAGATTCCAGCATTTCCTTTTTGCTACTACAAAAAACAATTGCTGTGCTCAGCCAGCCAGCTTTCACAAATAAATAAGGTGGTAGCATGAGGTGGTGGTAAGTGGTTTAGATGTTGTGCACCTGAATGGTCATCCTAATGAGCAAGCAACTGCCTATTTAAATGTCTGTTTAATTATAGTGGTGCCAGTTTGTCCCATTTTTCCAACAGTTGTGCAACAGCAAACTTTCATTATTGAAATTTTATCTGTCCATAAAATGTTGCTCTAGGCAGGTATGGGATATTTTCAGCTCCAGGAACTTTCTGCCCCTGTTGTGGAGCTGATATGCTCTGTGTGTGCTATCTTATGTATAAGAGAGGAGAGATGGAAAATGTAAATACCCATTACAAGCTAACTTGTAAGTGGACATTGTGACTTTGAAGAAAATGTAGATTTGCAGGAAAGGTGTGTCTGCTGTGGAGAAGAGCTGGGACCCTTGTTCTGATGGAGAGGAAAGCTGAGAGTCTGTTACCTTGCTGATGCCTGTCTGGTGAGGATGTGTGGGGATGTACTGCCTGCTCCTGTCTGCTAGCCCTCAGCTGAACTGGTGGTTGCCACATCTGCTGTGACACAGCCCTCTGACCAAGCCATTTCATGCCTCCACATTGACTTCCATACCCTCCACTCCTGCATGAAATGGCATGACATATTTTCCATCTGCTTTAGCTTCTTTTGTCTTTCTCCTCTGCTTTTTTCCTTTTGTTTTTGGGTTTGGCTTTCTTTTTCAAAGTAGGCAAAACAACTTTTTTTTTTGCTTCCAGCGTCACAAGAACCCACAAGCAAAAAATTCAGCAAACGATTGTTACAGATTCCCACACCTACGTGTTCTCTAGCTCTGTCTGAGGCACACCTTTCAAAGTCCCCGAAAGGAAGTAATTCAGAACAAGGTCTTTTCTTGGTTGGCTTTTCCAATCTGCTTGACTCTCTTGCCTCCATCTCAGCTATCCAGGTGCTTCTGTCGTTCCCTCAACCCATCTTAGATTGACTCACATCTGTTAGTCTGATGTGGGGAAGTGCTATTGCCCCCACCTCTTTTACTAAACACAGCGCAAATGAGATTTAATGACTTGCCCAAAGGAGAGCAGCATGGACAGCAAATGACTGATTCTGATCTGTCGTAAGGAAAAGGCAACTTTCCTTATTCTCTGGGTAACTCTTTGTTTTTAAAGAAAAATGTGGGCAAGATATTTTCAGTAAGCAATAATAAGATGTTATATGAGATTATTATGTCATACCTTGGTTTATAATCCCATGATCTGTGTTTTCAGACTTGACTTGGAGTTTAAATGTGGTGTGAGTTTTGCTCATCTATTTTTTTACGTCTGCAGGTGTTCACTTTTGTTCTGTTTGTGCAAATCGGGTATTTAAATGTCAACCCCCTGATATGATCATGTCTTTGGTTCATCTTCCCTGTGTTGAGGTAACTACAGGGGCCTCTGATTATTAAGTAATGGGAATTAACAAGACAAATGTAAACATTTGTTCAAAGGGATTGTACTTGGAAACCCTAATTAGAGGGCATGAAGCTATTAAAGAGTAAAAGCCTGCTGGCCTGGGGCTGGCGGGGAGCGCTGGCCTTCACAGCTACAAGCCCAGCCAGATTCTCTGCTCTCTGCAGATTTATTTGTTTCTACAGAGACACAGTTGGAATAGTCCATTTTTTCCACAGTTAAGGCACTTTTTCCCCCATATCCAATGGAAATACTCTTATACAGTGTCTACTTTCAGCAGTGTCTTAGAAATATATCCACGTGCTCCTTCCTGACACCTAGTCTGGCTGGTCCTGAGCTTTGTAGAAATGCTGTTTGTATAAAGATTCTTGCATTTCTTTGTTAAAATTCATGCTTGTAAATAAAATGTAATCTGCAAAAGCCATAGGTTTTAATTGCACAGGAACAGCACTGAGCCTCAGTGGCTGACGATTTCCCTATTTTAAAAAATATTCTGCGTAATGCTTTTCAGTGTGAGTCTTGCAGGCCTTTTTGTTGCCTTCAAAGAGCATGACCAAAGGGAGAAGGAAAAAAAGGAAAAAGCTGTATTTTTGCAGGCTTAAAAAACCTTCTAAAATATAGCCCGTAGTGAAATGAAGAGAAACTCTTTTCTGTTGGTGTAATACAAATCCTAGTGTTACTTTTGTGGTTGTGAAAAGGATGTGAACTGGGTCTGGCTAGGGGAGAGTTAATTTTCTTTGTAGAAGCTTGTATGGGGCTGTGTTTTGGATTTGTGCTGAAAACAGTGTTGACAGCATAGGGATGTTTTGGTTATTGCTGAGCAGTCCTGAGAGGCCTTTTCTGCTCCCCACCCCACCAGTGGGGAGGCTGGGGGAGCACAAGGAATTGGGAGAAGACACAACTGACCAAAGGAATATTCCAGACCATATGGCATCATGCTCAGCATATAGAGCCGGGGAAAAGGAGGAAGGGGGGACATCCAGAGTTATGGTGTTCGTCTTCCCAAGTAAGTGTTGTGGAGCTCTGTTTTCCTAGAGATAACTAAACATCCACCTGCCAATGGGAAGTAGGGAGTGAATTCCTCATTTTGCTCCGCTTATGTGAGCAGCTTTTGCTTCACCTATAAAACTGCCTTTATCTCAACCCAAGGCTTTCATGCTCATCCTTATTCTCTCCCCCATCTGACTTGGAGGGTGTGGGAGTGAGCGAGTGGCTGTGTGATGCGCAGCTGCCCGCCATTGCGAACCCACAACAGGGTGGAAGCCCATCAAAGAGAGGGTAGCTGTTGGGTCCTTGGCAGCCCAGCTAATGTGAATTGTCAGTAGAGGGCATGTGGTCTGAGGCTAGGAAGTCAAATCTCACACCTCACTTTGCCTCTTGTAAGCCTCCTTCGTTGGGATAGCTGGAGAACGTGTGGAAAGTGACATAGGAGCATGGTGGAAGGAAGACAGAGTACAGCTGAGTACAGTTTGTAGAGGAATTGTCTCTGGAGCCATACGAGTGTCTTTCAGAGTAGCTGGGGTGATCTTCAAAGAGGGCAGCATGAATGTCCTGACAGTCCTCCCCTTGCCAAAGTAGAGCAAACCAATCCAAGGCCCTCCAAGTGGGTGTCCTTCCCTCCTGTAATGTTAGCAATCCACACTTTGGATGGTGGCCTCCTTCTTTGAGAGCTGCATGCTAATGTGCATGATCAGCTGGTGAGCTCTTGGTCACCTCATCAGTTCTTTACACCCTGTGTTTTCTTCTGCCACCTTGTTCCGAGAACGACATGCAGCATCTCCAAAGGCTATGGCAATGCTCTGGTTATTTTATTTGAGTAAAACAGTCAGAACTCCTGAGGGTCAGAAACTGCTCCTATTAAATGTTCCGAAGGGATCAAGATTGGACCCTTTGTTAGGGCCTGACCGATGAGGCTGTTAGCCTGGTCCAAGAAATTTAATGTCTGTTACACAGTCGCAAGCCTAAGTGCTGGATAAGGACTGTCTGGATAGTGTTATGTTACTATGCTAAGTGAACGCAGTCCCAGGGTGACAGTTGCTAAAATGCATAGCAGAATGAATTATAGCACATGATTGAAAGGAATGAACTGGGTAAACCTACTTTGATGGCAAAATGGCTTCAAATGCGTGCCTTTTCCCTACTCCGAAAGGCTTCACTGCATCTGGTGTGTAGGCTGTGATCCGCACTCGTACCCCGCAGGGTCTCTTGGCCACCGCTCGGCGCCGAGCCGCTTGCTGAGCGTACTCCCTGCGAAGTTTCCTTTCAGGTACCCTTGCAGTATTGTGCATTAGGGATTCATGAAATCCAGCAAGTGCTGCTTGAGATTTTCATATGACAGGCAGATAGCTATTAGCATTAATCCTCTTTCTGTATTCTCCAAAGAGCTCTTTGACAAGGGTGTGTGCAGGACAGGAAGCGCTTGACAGGATTCAGCTCCCACTCAAATCCCTCCCTTACAAATGAAGGAAACGGGAGACCTTCCATCATCATCCCCAGCAGTGGTGCAGACAGCATGCCCTGGGAGGCAATCTTTTCACTGGGGTACGTGGTGGGGGATTGTCTCCAGCGTCTGCCTAAAAGGCCACCCAGGAGTTGCATAGGTTTGGGGAGTGATGGAGACTGAAAGTCATGGTCAAGGCATGAGCCTGCAGTCAAGAGTCCCTGAAACAGCACAGAGATGAGCACTGTGTGGGGTCGTGTGGGCTTTGTGATCCCCAGCAGCCCCATCCCTCTTCTCTTGCCTGTGTGGGATGGATGGATGGTTGGCTGCAAGGTAGCTGTCCTGCCCCTGCTGAGAGAAGGGTGATCACCGTTTGGTCAGCTGGGCAGCCCCAGGAAAAGGGGACGGAGCTCCGTAGCTGGGAAGGTGCCTTACAGGAGAAGAGGCTTCTTAGAACCATCATGGAATAGAATGGTTTGGGTGGGAAGGGACCTTAAAGCCCCCCCAGTCCCACCCCCTGCCATGGGCAGGGACACCTTCCATAGCCCAGGTTGCTCCAAGCCTCATCCAGCCTGACCTTGGACACTCCCAGGGATGGGGCATCCACAGCTTCTCTGGGCAACCTGTCCCAGTGCTCCCACCCTCTGCGGGAAGAATTCCTTCCTGATATCTAATCTAAACCCCCCCACTTTCAATTTAAACCTGCTACTCCTTGTCCTGTCACTCCCTGCCTTTGTAAAAAGTCCCCCCCAGCTTTCTAGTAGCCCCCTCCAGGCACTGGAAAGGGACACTAAGGTCTCCCTGGAGCCTTCCCATCTCGAGGTTGAACACCCCAACTCTCCCAGCCTGTCCCCATAGCAGAGGGGCTCCAGTCTCCCATCTCCCCCACTTTCAATTTAAACCTGCTACTCCTTGTCCTGTCACTCCCTGCCTTTGTAAAAAGTCCCCCCCAGCTTTCTAGTAGCCCCCTCCAGGCACTGGAAAGGGACACTAAGGTCTCCCTGGAGCCTTCCCATCTCGAGGTTGAACACCCCAACTCTCCCAGCCTGTCCCCATAGCAGAGGGGCTCCAGTCTCCCATCTCCGTGGCCTCTTCTGAACTTGCTCCAACTGGTCAATATCCTTCTGCTGTTGGGGGCCCCAAAGCTGGATGCAGAACTGCAGGGGGGGTCTCCCCAGAGCAGAGGGAGAGAATCCCCTCCCTCAACCTGCTGGCTATGCTGGGCAGGTGCCTTACAGGTAAGGGGCTTCTTAGCTTGAGATTATGCACTTGGGAGCAGCATAGGACAATGCTGCTTCTAGATGACTAAGAGTAGGTGGGAGTGGGGCTGGCAGTGGGGTCATGCCTAGGAAATGAAGGGGGCCTACAAGGGTACTGGGAGAGGACTTTTTACAAGGGTCTGTAGTGACAGGACAAGGGGTAAGGGGTATAAATTGAAATCAGGGAGGTTTAGATTAGATATCAGGAAGAAATTCTTCACGGAGAGGGTGGTGAAACACTGGGACAGGTTGCCCAGAGAAGCTGTGGATGCCCCATCCCTGGATGTCTTCAAGGCCAGGCTGGATGTGGCTTTGAGCAACCTGGTCTAGTGCAAGGTGTCCCTGCCCATGGCAGGCGGTTGGAACTAGATGATCTTTAAGGTCCCTTCCAACCCAAACCATTCGATGATTCTAAATAAGGGACATAAAGCTTTCCTGTCTGGAAGGCAGGCAGCCAGCTGGCATGTCCATGTCTGACCATCAAAGTGTCTCTTGTCCAAGGCTGGTGTGACTCGTGCTGCACCTCACGGCTGTGGGAATGATTGCTTATTGCTTAAATACAGCACCTCAAAACTGATGCGGTGAGTAGGAATTTGCCCTGTTCTGGTTTTTGTACATATTGACCCTCACAGTGCTTCCTAAATAAATTATGTATCTTGAAAATATATACTGCATATAATCTGTACCTTTAATAGACATAAAAGGAGAGAAATAGGCCTGATGGGTTGGCTGTGGTGAAAACAAAGTTTGTTTTGCATATTTATAACTCATGCCCACAAGACACTGAGAATTTGGAGTCTGACCGTAGTTCGGCTGATGTCAATGAAGTTACAGATTATAAACAAAATCGGGATTTGTCCCACTATGGCCTTTGAATCCACACTTCCTTGATCCCTGGTTGTAGCTGATTTACAGCTAGTCAGTGACTCCATAATTCCAGACTTTTCTGCCAAAACCCGCCAGCCTTCCCCATGAAGATCTAAGCTTTTCTTTGGGAAGGAAATAATTTAGTTAATTTGCTGAATAAGTATGTGGTAGAGTTTTGTGGGTAAGCCTAAGGGAGAAGATTAAAATCACAAAACACATTTGAATATCAGCTGGCTGTATGAAATGCAAGACAATGAAAGTCAAGACAACGACAACAGCAATTTAATAGTTTATTTAAAATTCTGTAGCATTTGGCTATAAAACTGCCTAGTGATCTATGGTTTGAAATGCTGGTGTGTATGGTGGAATACTATAGGTTCTCTTACATCAAGGCTTGGAATTAAACACAGATGGCAACTGGAAGAGCATTACTTTCTATAAAGTCTGAGGACAATCTTTGTTTTCTGTCTTGTGGTCAATCTGGCTATCACCACGTGTGAACCCTTAATCTTGCATTACCTCAAGGAAATCTGCGCTCAACCGTTGTGTTAAAGGATCACTTATAAATCCTGGCATTAACCACGTGATAAATCCTGGCTTTCTAAAAGGTTGGTTGCTGTCTGCTTCCCACAGCCCCACTGGCATTGTCTACCTCATGGCACTTAAAACTGTTGACCACAGCTTGATGTTTGACATGAAAACGTCCCTGCAAAAGTTTCACCAGACCATGCAGCTGATTCGAGCAGCTGGCAGGTTTTGCCATCCCTTGCAGGAAATACCAATCCAAGAAACAAGGTGGGAAGAGACAGGAGGAGTTCAGGGTCTCCATGGGGAAGAAGTGTCATGGAACCACCCTATTTCTGGCACTGCACAGTGGTGTGGGTTTTTTTTTTAACTAAGCCAGAAACTCTTCTGGGTAGAAGTGGCTGGTTAAATTAATGTTACTTTATGTAAATCCAGTAAGTGGTTCTGACCATGAAGTCACCTGCAGTACAGGAACAAGGCAGTAGTTGAAAGAACAGCCAGTGGGGTCCTGGGAGCATGAAGATGTATCGCTTTTAGCATTTCCCTGCCTTCTGGGTTAACTTCAGTAGCTGTGGGGTCTCATCACTGCAGACAGACACCATCAGTTCAGCTTTAGCTTGTTCGTGTTCACAGACCCTTCTGTTAAATATCCCAATTTCAGCCTCAAGGATGCTACAAAAACCAAAAGCAATTTATTCTGCTGGTCTGGAAAAAGGAGAGAAATGAACTTCTCCTGCTTAGGAAATTTGAGAAACTAAAGAAAAATGGGGCTTTGAAAGGCTTCAAGGAAAATCTTTTCTATCTGCCCTGACTGTGGACAGGTGACTACCATACTGGAGGCATTCTTGAGCTGGTAGCGTAAGACTTGGGTTAGTGATGTTTAGGCCTGTTAAAACATGATCTGAAGTTGAGACTAAGATTTTCTTGAAACTGATAATAATGATGCCTCTGTATCTGTGGAGTCTGTTTTAAAGGAGTGTGGTGTAAAAAAGCTAAATGCTCAGTGGCTGCCCCTCTTAGTACTTTTGGATATCCCAAGTTCAGCACAGAGAAATTGCCAATAGACAAAGTAGTAAAAAAAAAAAACCCAAACCACTAAAAGACCTGGTTCCTAAGGTGTTTAATTTAGGGATCCCAAAACTACTTTTCCTGTATTTGGTATTGCAATCTGTGTTCAAAGCGATGCAAACTCTTAAATCGGTTTAGTTCATACACCGTGGCCACTTCTCGATTGCCTTCCTGAAAGCTCATGGCATTGCACTTTATAATGCAGAAACACTGTGAGCTGCTTTTTTAAGTAAAGGAGGACTTTTACAGAATCCTGTAACTCCAGAAAAGGAAGTTAAGAAACTCTGAACACATGAATTGAGATAAAACAAGTTTGCACTATTATGTACTATATTCTGTCTGATTTTTGACCACAGGGTAGGTACAATTCATGTGATGGGGAAGCTGAGACAAGACTCAGTGATGTTATTCCTCCCAGGACCACAGACCTCACTCTTCCCTCTGATCCCATGGCGTTGGCCGCTGAACGGAAGGGCTCTGCTGTGCTTAGCTTGAGATGCTTACAGTTAACTGCTATCAATCTCTTTGGGGTTTGATCTTGGTTCTCATGATGCTTATTGTGGTTTAAAATATCAAGATTCAGAGTGCATGTGAGTGGCATTTTTGTAGCTGAAAGGTGTTTTCCATTTCCATTTTGTTCATAGCCCTTGAATTAAGTCACCGTGGAAAAACGCCAAATAATACACCCTTTTTTTTGGCAAATAAATGTAAAAAAAAAAAACCCAACCTTGATGCCTCAAGCATATTACATGCTTTGCAGGAAATTCCCAGACTCTTACAACAAAGAGGCAGCCAGGCACCGTATCAACTTTTCAGGAGATCAAAATTGCAGTGACTTGCAGGAGTTGTGGAGCTGAATTTCAGAGCTCACCTCTTTGAGCACCGTTCACATGCGCCCCTTTCTAGGTGGCTGGCATCTGGGATCTATTCTGTGGCCACCCTTTGTCTTTAAGGGGCATTGTTATATGAACCAGATATCCATGGCAACTTCAAAATGCTAAGGAGCAAAATGGGGTACATCTCTTTGTCAGTTTTCTCAACCTGGAGAGCCGAAGCGTATAACCTGTAACGGGGGTACTATGGCATATTTCATTAGCAATATGAGCACTTTATATTGAAATACTTTTAATGTGTTTGGGGTAAATAGGCAACTTCCATCTCACAGCAAGGAATTTAGGAGTTGGGCACCCTATTATACAAAGACTATTTGATTTAGATCTGTACAGTGTGTGCTGATAAACCTAACTGCATTTTGATGAAAAATGTTTTATGTGGGATCAGACTGTGTAAAGCTGAACTGCTCTAGACAAAGGGCTAAGCCTAAAGGACACATTATTAAGAAGTTTCTTGGGCTCTAGCAGAAGGCCATAAATTACCCAATCCTTGTTCTCATTCCATTGCATCAGCCTTCAGAGCTTGTCTCCAGCATGCCAGTAAAAAGTCACGGGGAAACTGGGCTCCCATCCTGGTGTGGTGCAGCATACAGCGAGGACTGAACAGTTTGCACATGTACAACCCCCCAAGGCAAAATAATGGGGGGGTTTGGCCTTTCTTGTCTCCATTCTCTTCCTCCATATTACAGCCCGAAGGGTGGAATTCTCCCCAGGGAGAGACACGGCCTTTGTGGTGTACCAGGACTGACCTCTCTCTACGTAGGTTTCAAGCCAGACTAAACTCTGCAAGTGAACAGCTCTGATTTTGAGGGGAAAAAATGCAGAGCCAAATCTGGCCTTTTCAGTTCAAGTCCCTAGGACAGCTTGAAACAATGGCTGCACATAGACTGTGAGTCATGCTTGGGCTGCGGGTTGCTGGCTCTTACTGTGACTGAAAAGCAACTGAAAAGAAGCTCGGGGCAGAACTCCTACCCTCCTCCTTACGTTTCATTCACAGACAGCAAAATCCTCATCCAGAAGCTCAGTGAAGCCGATAACAGCATCAGCGGGCTTTGGTTTCTGCCCTGACCTGGGCCGGCGAGGCACATCCCTGAATGTCACCTTTTGTTTCATGCCAGGGAAAGTTTTTGGATAAAGCTGATCAAAGGGAAATGTCGCTGCACACACTCTGCAGGTCTGTCTAAAAACTAAGTTCTGTCATTTCTTGTATTGCTCTTACACCTTCTGGAGTTCCTAGAGCAAGTTTTTCTTGCCTTATAAAAGGTGCTTGGATGCCACAGAAAGTGTTTTTTTTCTTTCCCCAGTCAGATATTTTCCTCAGGATGGAATGACCTCCTCTTTATCTTCCTGTGCCCTGTATCCTATTTCATGTGATTGGCCACTGGGGTATCACATGGTGATGCTGGGATGTAATTTCCTTACTCCTTCTTAGGATTTCAACACTTATATGGTTGGATAACACATTCCTTGCTTTAGGCTGCTTTTTCCCTGCCACAGCTTTTTGAAGACACAGGTAAAATTTGGTCTTTTAGCACTTCTTGTAATGTAATGTATAATTTTATCAGATAAACGTGGATCTCCTATGGAGCCTAATGATGTGAAGGAAGGCAACTGTGCAAGGGCTGCCAAGTTCAGTGCATGAACATTGGTAGTTGAGATGACAGAGCTGATGGTGGTAAGGCTTTGTGGGAGTCCTACACACTTAGACACAAAACCTCCCAGTCTGACAGTAGAGAATTATCTTTGACAGAGACAGGTTTTACCGTTTTAGTTTCAAAAAGTAGTTGGGAATGGGGTTACTGAGAGATACCCATGTAATCAGTGTCCTAAGTCTATAATATGAGGACTTAATGGTGCAGTGTAGCAAATAATGCTTAGGAAGGCTCTGAAAACCTTCCCTTTTCCCTCACCTTTTCTCACTTATTTGATAGCCTGTGGAGTCCTGCCTTACAATTATCCATCTAGGAATGCCTAAAAGTTTGAAACTTCTAGGAATTAAAGTCTGAAAAGCATTTTATGGCTCCAAAGCCAGATTCTGCCATTACTCAATATGTGTGTGGAGCCATAGGTGATTTACGTGGCCCCTGGCCCAAAGACATTGCAGTCCAAATTGAACTCTGAAGACAAGATGCTGAGGGAGATAACGCTAAGCAAGGAAATGGAGGAGGAATCTGCTGGACAGGTTTATGGGCTGTTTGGGAAGTACCGTTATGCAGCATGTAAAAATTTTTTTTGCATCTTTTATAAGTAGGGCAGTGATTAGCCTGTTACGATGTGGAACAGCATTGTGGATTATGGAGCTATGGGAAATAGTCTTAAGGAAGGGGTTGCATGAAGCCTGTGGGAGCAGATCTATAATAATCAGACTGTGTACTGCAGAAAAATATCCTATTTGACTAGAAAGCCTGTGATTTCTTTTTTCTGCACTGAAATGGAGCAGTGCACTGCTCGGGAGCATTTGAATCTAAGATGAACATGTGAAGCATCCAACACTTGGGTTTTCTCTTCTAGTTGCTTTTGAATTCAACCATGAGCTAAATAGAAAAGGCCCCTGACTCTTCCTGTTCTGTAAGCATCAGCTCATACTCAAAGTAAGTTTTTCTGTAGGTTAAAAAGAATGACCACTTTTATGGTATAGGATTATCATAGAATCATAGAAT
>NW_010227731.1:629-16562 GCF_000690775.1 Eurypyga helias | reverse complement strand
TGGAGGCGGAGGAGCGGCACCGCCATGTCGGCCTCTGCGCTTGGGAATTTTTGTTCTGCGGTGAACGGTTGGCGGGCTCTGGCCTGGACGGGCTAATGGCGCTCCCTCGCTCTCCCGCCGGCAGCTCTGCCTGCCAGGGCGCCCAGGGCCAAAGGGTTTCGGCTCAGTCGCAGCGGCTGGGGGCGCGGGCGACACAGCCGTTTTCGGCGATAATCCGCTGGTTAGACTTGTGTTTCACTTGTAGGAAATTTTCCAGCTTTCAATCTGTTTAGGAAGAGAAATATCCTAAACGTGGTGGCTGTGGCCTGTTATAGTTAAGGCTTTATAGAAGGAATAACTGGCTGGGTTATGATGTGAGGGCACTGTTATATCATCTCTGTAACTAATTTTATAGTTTCTTAAGTGGGATTTGGCTTCATAGAATACGCTGATAGCAGTTTCCTTCAGTTGGCTGTGACTTGAAGACGCCGTTTTTCAGTCTCATCATCGCTGTATGGGCTCAGCTGCAATCCCCACAGCCCTCTCTGACAGGGAGCAGTTATGAAACGCAAGTGCTGCTCTGAAGGATGCTAAAAGAAAAAGGTTAATCTGCCTCAGCTGTCAAGTTTTTTGTTTAATAATTTATGATCTGTAATAGGAGTTAGTCATACAAGTAGGCGAGCTGGGGGGGCTCACGCGCACCGATACCTTCTCAGTAGGTGCGGTAAGCAGAACCAGCTTCCGTGGCAGGTCTGTAATCCGCTCCTCAGTGCGCGTGTTGTGCAGCTCGGCTGAACGTTGATGGTGGGCAGACTGTCGAAGGGCTACCGGCCCTGTTCAAAGCCTATAAAAATAAATCCCTGGCCTATGCAACGCTCCTAGAATAGCTCTGTAATAAGAGCGTGGTAAAGCATGTGGTACCGAGTTCATTGTGACGCCTTCTAGTGTGTTCTGGTGAAGTCAGGTGACAGGGTTTGCCGAGTTTCACGCCGAAGTCTTGAAACGCAGTGCTTACTTTGAAAACTGGCATTGTATTTGAGGGACGGGGCCCTTGCTGGTCTGATCAATTTAGTTCTAACCTGATGAGGTGTTCAAGACAAGCTCGTAGGGTCAGTAAAATAAAGCTTTGTTTTCCGTGAGTTCGTAGCCTGCTGGGATGCGGTGCTGTCAGTGCTTTTCTGGCACTGCAGTCTCAACTGGCACATCTGGGTCGGCAGAACCGACTCGGGTGGTGCTCAGCACTGACATGCTTATGTAAACAAACCCTTTTCCAGTACTTACTCATAGGTCTGCCTGGAAGAGACGAAGCCCCTAAACGAACTTTGAGGCAATGCTTTCAACATCAGCCCTGTCTCCTAAACTTCTCTAGCGCGCCGTAAGAAGCCCGTCTGTGTGTGTTAGGGGAGAAGGGCGTTGAACGAGAGGGATGCGAATCGGAAACTTGCCAAAGGCCGGCGTTTCCTGTTCTCCTGTGAAAACTCAGGATGGTGGCAAGGGGGAAGTTCAGCAACAAAGAAACTTCAGCCATCGGAGAACATAGGCTTGGTTGACTGACTCTCTTTTTGTCTTAAAAGCCTCTGTTTTTCAGGAAGATGTTAGAGGTGGTGCATTTTGTTTCTGGTCTGGCTTTTTGCCCCATGTTCGCTGTAGAGCTGCGCTGTCGTGTTTTTCCCATTTTCTGCTTTACTTTTTGTTTGATGTCTTTTGCTCAAGAGGATGAGCTGCTCACACCAGGGTTTGAAAAGGCTGATGGCTCCTTTTTTAGCCACGCAGTTCAGGTCCCACAGACGTGGAACTTGGCACTGCCAGGACCCCTGTAAAGGTTAAAAGCAAAAAATGTCTTTAAATGAGTTAGGTAACTGCTGCCTTCCTGGTAGATCCTTCTGGTGAGGTAAGCAGACTTCATTAGCTGTGTCAAATTCCTGCAGAGAGCTAAAATTACAACTTTTGTGTGGTTGTCACTAGGAAGAAGAGCGTGGTACATCTTGATTTCCGCCTCCCCGCAATCATTTGTTAGTCACTTGGTTGTTGCTTCGATAACTCAAGAGGGGATGTTGTAAATGTATGAATGGCCTTGCCGGCTGGGGTTAAAGCTTCTGTGGCTCAGCAGCAGCTCTCCAAGAGTGCTCAGTGCCACCTAGTCCACAGAAGAACATAAGGTCAGGACACGCATGCCGTGATCTTGCCCAGAAAACTATCCCGCGTGTCAGCAGCGTGTGGTTAAAAAGCCTTCTGAGCTGCGGATGAACGCATCGAGTTGCTTTCTGAATCCATCTGGATTCTTGGCACCCCCTCCATCCTTTGGCAAGGAGTTCTGCAGCTTAACTATATTTGATATGAACTGTTGCCTTAAGGATTTGGTTACCTTAAGTATATTATCAGCTGGTTTTGTCTGACACCCCGAGTCCTTGTATTGAAATTCCTTCATTTGTCTTACGCAGTTTTTTGAGCCTTAGTTGTTCTTGGTGGTCAAGACTGAGTGACCATGGCCCATATCCTTTTCAGCTGCACTGAGGCATAACGCAGTATTTGGTGTTGGGATTGCCTGCCGTGCAGTGATTCGTCAGCCCTGGAGCTTGCGTAAATGTCTCCTTTGATGCACCATGAATACATATTTATGTAAGCTATTTATTGTTGGCCCTCTGTTCTTAAAAACTATCTCCTTTTGCTTAGTATTGGCAAAACATGCCCTCTCAGATGCCTCTTCTGTTGGCTCAACAGCGAGCACCCAGTGATTCAGCATTAGATGTTGGAAGTGTTTAGCGGAAAGGATTGTGTTTGAGAACACCCAGTCGGTGTGGGCATGATCATAAAGCACACGAAGAAGAACAACAGCTGAAGAGTGATCTTTGTAACACATGGAAGCTGTGGCCTTGGCTATCATGGTATTACATGCTACTAATGTAATTACTACAAGGGGCCTACAAGGAAGCTGGGAGGGGACTTTTTACAAGGGGCTGTAGTGACAGGACAAGGGGTAGCAGGTTTAAATTGAATGTGGGGAGGTTTAGATTGGATATCAGGAAGAAATTCTTCACGGAGAGGGTGGGGAGGCACTGGGACAGGTTGCCCAGAGAAGCTGTGGATGCCCCATCCCTGGAAGTGTCCAAGGCCAGGCCGGATGAGGCTTTGAGCAACCTGGTCTAGTGGAAGGTGTCCCTGCCCATGGCAGGGGGGTTGGAAATAGATGGGCTTTAAGGTCCCTTCCAACCCTAACCATTCTATGATTCTGTGGTTATATCATGAGAAATAGTTTAGTTCTGTGTTCAGTAGGGGCAAGGAAACTTTGCCTTTTCTGTGTATCTGTGTTTTGCATTGTATTGTCTAGCTGTGCTTTCATCTAATAAACAGCACTGGTCCTCACCGACGTTGCTCCTAAACCCTTTGGGGGATTTCTGTCTTTCCTTGGTAGAACTGTTAATTCAGATGCCCAGTGGATCCTCCAAAGATTGTGTCTTTGAGATGTCTTGGCCTTACAGAGCAGCTAGGCAATGTTATATTCTAAATCTGTTGTTATGCTCTTTGCTCCTCAGTGTTTTTACCAGAAAGATGTTGGGTGTTACAGAACTTTGAACTTTTTATAGGAGAGATGGGAAAGCATGGGGGTAGGTGGGTCTAGATTTTGGCATTTCTGGCTTAAGTAGCTCCCAGCTGCTTGTGTTCCTCTGCCCTCCCTGCTGCTGTGCCAGCATACCTGTTGGAGCAGCTGCTTGATGATCCAGGCTGTGGATCCACAGCTCAAGAAGGAAAAAAATAAATAGATGGTTAGTTTTCTGTTGAATGATTTCTGTGGCCCCTTCATGTGGAGTGCACGCAGTCATGCTGACTGATGCAATGCAAAGGATGATGGCAGGGATGGAAAATGGTGTGAAGGGGCTGCTTAAGCAGCTTGTGAGTGGATATGAAACCTTAGTCACAGACCAGTATGAGGCCCTCCTGATGTCAGTGGCAATTCTTTCCTGCCTAAACGTCTTTCTGTTACTTCAGATGACAAGAACAATTCAAAAACTACAGCAGTCAGTGCAAATCAATATATATTTTCACCAAAGTAGTAATGGCTTCTGTGCAAAAAATAAAAGAGGCCTTGCCCAAATACAGGAAAGTAGCAAAACAAGAATTTTGAATGGAAGGTATTTTAGAAATGGTCTAATAGAAGAAATTGTACATCATACATCAAATTGCTAAAGGGACAAGAACAGATGAGTGTGAAGTAGAGGTCAGTGTTGAAAGACTGGAGGTACAAATGGCAGTTTTTGCCAAATGAGTATCTTCAAATTATTAATTGAGCATCCATATTTTACAGTATATGCATAAAATAGGCATTTTATTTTACACAACTGCACTATCCAGCTGTCTTCATCCTCATAATTTTAGGATAATTATAGGCACATATAGAGAAGTGCAGTATTGTTGCTATTAATGTGATAGCAGGCGTGTTTTTGAGACTGAGCTGCTTCAGCACTGTTTCACAGTGAGTGTCAACACGTTGCAGTTAGACCAGTCGTACAGACTAGATTGTGGCAGTGCAAGTGCTAGTCTGTCTGTGCGACTTCATGATCAAACACGGCAGTTGGAAGAAAGTCCTGTGGCTCTTGCCTAACTTTCAGCGTTTGTTTGTCCTTAGTGGAACCCTTGTTTTGACAAAAAAAATATTCCCCAAACAAAAACCCCCGTTTCATTTCCCAAAGTGGAATGATTTTGGTACAGACTACTTTTATGTGCAAGAGAAAGACATTGATTAGGCTCAAACGCATCTCCAGGAAAGGTATCCAAGATGGGAGCTGAACTCCTACAGTTGCTGTCAGTATTGGAGAGAGAATGTATGGAAATGTCTATTCCAGTGATTGATATGTTCACTTGGTAGCAGTAATCGGTGGGTGGGGGAATTACCTGCAAAGGTATTCTGCAGAGACAGCTCATAATTGTATATTTAATTTACAGTATTGCTCACTGTATTTCAGGAGATGGAAGATAAGGTGATCAGCCCAGAGAAAGTTGAAGAAGCAAAATTGAAAGCAAGATACCCTCATCTGGGCCAGAAGCCAGGAGGCTCAGACTTCTTGAGGAAGAGGCTTCAAAAAGGAGTGAGTTCTTTATTGTCCACAGGGTATGGGCAAGAAATTCCAGAATTCCTGTATCTCTGACTTTTTTCCACCCTATGGGCCTTTGCATGAGTAAGAGTGCTAAAAAATTTAAACTTTGTCTGTGAAAGCACAAGGAAGTTTGTTTCCACAAAACAAATGCCAAATTGGCAGGATAGCTGTTTACAGCGTCAGTGGCTCAACTGCACTTCTTAGAACAAATTAAACTTAGAAGCTGGCTCAGTGCTGCTGTGGTGGGCTTCATAAAAAACATTATAGCAAGCACGAACGGTTAAAACATCATCCCCGTTTTGTACTGATCTTATCTTGCCCATTCTTATGTCCCCAAAATCCTCTCTCACTATCCATGTTTGTAGCACGTGAAAGCTTAGCGTCTGCTGTGTTACACCAGGCACCATCTGACATCAGTGGCTTGAGAATGGCGCTGTAATTCAGAATATACACCCCAAACAAAAAATAATGATAGAATAATGAAGAGTGAGTATTTCAATATTGTTCCACATTTAACCAGTGTCTCTTATTTTCTTAGCTCTTCATCTGTTAATTTTTTCAGTTTAATTATTCATAAAGTGATTATGTAATGCCTTTCAGGCGTGCTAGAGCTCTGTCCTTGGAGTAATCCTGCTATATCGCTGCTTCTGTTGGTGCTTTCATTGCTGTCACTCTTCTTTTTTTTTACTATTGTCTAGGCCCTTTGAGTGCACGCAATGGTTCCAAGTCTAAATCCTTCGCAAACCAGCTGTTGGAGTTCAGTGCTGATCTAATTCTGTGCTATCTGGTAACATCTCCTGGGAATTGTTACTCTTGGCAGGTTTTTTGGATAAGCTCTCTCTCGTAAGTTGGAGCATACGCAGCACAGTTAATGGCAGCTGGGAATGGGCAGGTGGCAGATCAGGTGACTCCGTGTTTGGGTTGTGCTGTCAGGTGGTCAGAGGCAGCCTACATGAGTCTTCAGTGAGTTCAGTGTATGTGTAGGCACAGAAAGGAGAAGGTAAGTGTGTGTTGCGATGGTAATTTGGTAAACGGACCACCATCCACTCCCTAAGGATTGGTGGCCATAAAGGACTTTTAACTGCTTGCACTCGGTGCAAATGTGAGGAAAACGCGCCACCAACAGTAACATCTTCATCTTGATTACAGCACTATTTAATGCAAAAGTTGTTGCAGCTTCTGTTTCCCAACTTGAGCAGAGGTAGACCTGTGGGCATCTTAATTGACTTAAGTGTTTGGGGTTTTGCTGAGAGGTGGCATAAAGTTGAGGGTTCCAGTTTGTAATCTGTTGCTGTGGTGGTAATAACTTTCTTCCATTTTATTTTTTAATTATTCTTGCGCAGTGGCTTAAGTGAGGAAGCATCTTTACTTGATGTAGATGCCTGGTGTGCTTCGGGCTGCCTGGATTGCTGAAGTTTAAGATAGAGTGAGGGTGGTGAGTGTGCTCTCAGATAGTGTTTGCGACATGAAGACACGTGGGACAGAGAGTCAGTTTGAAAGGGATGATGATATACAGGCCATCTGTGAGCAGCTGGAGTAAACCAGGGGAATTATAGGAATAAGTTAAAGGAAGAAACAGGGTGATACTCTAATGCTTGAAAGGTGGTAGGTTTTCTCAGATATTCTTCTAAACCTAGTTGCTGTAGCCCAGATTTCCTTTGATTTGGCAACTAGGACACGCTCCACCCACTGATATTTGCTCTCCAGAAATGTTCTGCATTGGATGCACACACCATTAGCACACTTTCTGCAGAATAAGAGTAGGTGAGAACCACGCTACACCACGCTGCTGCAGAGGGATTCTCTTTTGAAGTCCTTACTTGGACAAAAATAGGTATCTCTTAACAGCGGTAACACCTCAAAAGATTGAGCAGTTCTGCTAGCACCTAGATGCTTTTCAGAAGTTTCATTTGGGTGCTTGAAGGGCAAAGGATGAAAGCCTTTTTCCAAATCAGGTGGTTATCGCCTGAGTTCTGGCCTGCAGATGCAGTGCTAGAACGTTGCGGTGTAAATAAGGATTACACCGCCAAAAGGATTGAATCGGGAAGGTTCACAAATAAAAGTGTGTGGTTCAAATGTACTGCTGACTGCGTGGGGAAAACAGATTTGGTAACTTTAAGGCTGTGGCATGGAACACTTAAAGCTGCCTTCAGTAGGCCTGGCATAAACAACCTTCCTCTTGTCCGTCGCTGAGCGTTTCACAGCTGGTTAGCCCTAACGCAGAGTAAGGAGTACGGCAGTCATGTGCTGCCTGGAAGCACTTGAATGTAGCCGGTAGTGATGTCTGTCCATCAGCTGACTGAGGAGTAAGCCTCTGTAGAGCCAACGAGGGGGTGTTCTCTTCGGAGATGATTGTGACTGTTAGCAGCTGTTGCTAGTGTAAATCCTTTTACTGAATCACATATTTTTGGCCTCATAACAATCTGTTCAAAATCATGGTTTACAAATACCTTTAACAGTAGACCATGTGGTAAAAGGTATGATCAAAATACATTTCCTGCGAAACGTGTCAATGAGCAGTTGAATACTCAATGCAGACCTTGGATGAAATTGTCTCGTCTTCCCGTGATGCAGATAAGTTATAATAGTCTTTTGGCTTCAACATCCATAGAAAACTTAGTATTTTGAGAAATCTGACAACAAAAGTACTATTAAAGGTAATGTTATGTCATGCTTTAACCCCAGTCAGTAACCAAGTGTCACACAGCCGCTCGATCTCCCTCCCCACCCTGGTGGGATGGGGGAGAGAATAAGACAAATGAAAGTGAGAAACCTTGTGGCTTGAGACAAGAACAGTTTAATGATTGAAATGAAATAATAAATTGTAATGGAAAAGAAAACAACAAAAACCCAAACAAAATCTAGGAAAAACAAGTGATGCAACCACTCACCACCCACTGACCGATACCCAGTCAGTCCCCGAGCAGGGTCTCTGCCCCCTGGCCAACTCACCCCAGGTGTATACAGCATGGGGTGTATATATATACACACAGGTGTATACATGTATGACAGCATGTGGTGTGGAATATCTCTTTGGTCAGCTGGGGTCAGCTGTCCCGGCTGTGTCCCCTCCCAACCCCTTGTGCATCTCCTCCCTGGCAGAGCCTGAGAAGCTGAGAAGTCCTTGACTTAGAATAAGCACTGCTTAGCAACAACCAAAACATCGGTGTGCTATCAGCATTATTCTCATGCTAAATCCAAAACACAGCACTACAGCAGCTACTAGGAGGAAAACTAACTACCCCAGCCAGACCCAGGACTTGCTAATACAAAATGGCTGAAATATTGAGGGTCGCTGTTTCAGAAATTCAAACAATGTTCTCACTTCTGTGTTCAGAAGAAACCTGGAGCGTGGGCTAGGAATTTCCTGCACACAGTGCTTTTCAGAAGGACTGCCCAGTAGATTTGACTTGGCTCAGTAATTGGTTTGGGAACTTTAGGGATTACAGTTGCACTGTTTTTGTGGATGCAGAGAAGAGGTTTTCTCGTTAGCATGTGGTTTCATGCTCCTTGGATCTTCTGGTAGGATAGAACAGGCTCTGCTCTCCACCTTTGGTTCATGCATTGTTGATTATTCTGTGTAGCAGAACTTCGCTGCAACAAAATTCGCAAAGGTTTCACCTGTGGGAGACAGAGCTCTGGGGAAAACCAGGGCAGAAATACTGTTCACGTAGGCTGTGAGTTCAGGGGTATGGGTAGAACCTTAACGGTGTCCTTGCGGGTGAAGAGTTTAGCTATGTGTGCTTAATAGTCTTGATAGGATTTGAGGTTTTTTTTAACTGACATAGAACTGTCTTGCCAAATCAGAAGGATCTTATAACTGGTTTTAACGTTTAAAGAAGCCACTTGACCGTGTCATTCGGTGTATGCACCTGATAAGATTTCAGGCTTATAAATACATGTGTGTTTTGTCTTCTAGCAAAAATACTTTGATTCTGGTGATTACAACATGGCTAAAGCAAAGATGAAGAACAAGCAACTGCCTACTGCTGCTCCTGACAAGACAGAAGTCACTGGTGACCATATTCCAACTCCACAGGATCTTCCACAGCGGAAACCATCTCTTGTTGCTAGCAAGCTGGCTGGCTGACGAGAACAGCTGAACTGCATGATTATTCTCATTCCTGTTATTTCTCCTAAATAGTTATTTCTCACCCTCACATCCCCCTTTTTCTTTCTTACACTAAGTCATGAGACTGACAGCTTTGCAGGTAGCGATAGCATGTGCTGCTATTGTAAGGGAGTACTGTTAAGAATAAAATGTGTAGTATTTGGACTAGTTGAGAACAATGCACTGATTAAAAAGGACAAGTTTGGTTAGAGCAATGTAATCTACTTGAAAATGTACATATTGCCCATTTCCTAGTGTAGGACTGGTTCCAGCAAGTGACATCGCAAGTTTTACAACTTCTAATGTTTCTGCTTTTGTTATTTCATCTTAATTACAGCATATTTGTATTTAATATAACCTCCAGTTGTGTTGGGTTTTTCTTCTGTGTTTGGGTTTGTTGTCTAAAATAGAGGTTTAGACCACAAGTTGCTCGATGGTGAAGCATGTATACAAAAAAGACAGGGCTCCGATCGACTTTTGTTTCTGCTTTTGAACTTGAACGGCCTTAAACCTGTTTCAGCTTTAACAATAGAGTTTTTACTTGGGCAATATTTGCCCATTCTGGTGTAACTCTTGTGAACCTAGTGCTTATTGACAACTGCCTGTTGAAGCTGGTATTACTTTCCGTTCCGTAGCTTAGGACACACTTTTGTTGAAGATGTGAATGAAGTGTGCATGTGCATAGACTGTTGAATTCACTCTTGTGCCATTTTTGTAAATACGATAGTTTTGCACAACCTTTTGCAAACGTCTATTAGTTTTACATTTTAAAAAGCAGATAATGTGCCAATCGAAGCACAAGTGATTCTGTATCTTTCAAAGTCTTGTCCTGAAACTAAGAGCCCAGAATCTTGCTACTGAAAGTAGGAATTGTGTACCTGAAATTTGTGAAACACTTATACATACACTTGCCTCAGCCTTATGCTTCTGCGGTCGTATATTTTGTTTGGCAACAACGTCCGGCAGTCGAATACAAATCTGGAATTTGTACCTATATTTGGGGGCAAGTGCCCTTTCTGTGCAGCGGTTCTTTAAGCTTTTAAAGCTGAAATGCTCTGTCTGATGACACGGGAGATGGCTGAAGGTGCTGTTCCAGAGTGTTTCCTTTGTGGTGAGCTCCAAATCCAGGCTAAGGTTTGATATGCCGTTGTCTTTGGGCTATTTTAGACTTCTGAAGGCAGAAGGATGTAAGTTGGTTTTTTTTGGTTTGGTTTTTTTTTCCTTCAGACTCCTGCAGTGGTAGTAAACTCTATCTTTTTCTCTTCGTTATACAGCAGCCCCTCATTGGCATTGGGAAAACAAAGAACTGGCAGTGGTGTATTTATGTAACGACCTGTTGAGAAACAGGTAACTTGTCATGTGGGGAAATAGGAATGAACTTGAGTTCATCTTTATTTATCACGCAGGTCCTACGTACTGGATTGCCAGAATACCTAGGTGCTGCTAGGTAACTTGGTGCGTTTACGAGCATGTTTATTCAGTGAAACCAGGATATTAAAAGCGCAGTATGATTCATAATGTAAATGATTCTCATATAGGTAATTGCAGCCTTGATGTTCTTTGGGAGAAACTCTTGGAAAAGATCAGTTTACTGAGTACTTTTTATTTAAAGAAACAGTTCTGAAACAGCCTATTAGAATCAAAGCACCAACGGTGGGTGTTACAAGAGAAAACACTCTTAAAGATGCGAGTTTTTAGAAGGATGTGCTTAGTGTTGACCTGTTCAGCAAAGTCTCACGGGATAAAGGACTGCTAGTCAAAAAGAACACTGGCCCGTGTTCTCTGCGATGCACTTTGGAAGGCAGGCATCAGATCAAGAGAAAATGAATCATCTTAATGTGGTCCTGTTACCGCCAGAACATGAGGAAGGTGTATCGGTGTCCCTATAATGTCTTTTGGGTTTTCAAGTTGCCAACCTGATTCTTTTCTAGTTTGTACAGCCCTATTCTGGCAGTTGGGCGGGCTCCGTCCAGCCTGCCCTTACTCCCTACCCTGCACTAGTGGTATTGGTATAAAGAACTTGTGATTTTTGCAGAACGGGTTGAAGAACCAGACCTACTTGACTTCTTTGAGTAAAAAATCAGGCTGGGAGAATGACAAGGAAACTGGATATATCGAAGCAAACTGCTTTTTATAGATGTTTGTCCTAATGTGAAAATCCCTCTTTATTTTTGTATGTATAAATGAAGCTGAATGATAGGACTGGGCCTGTAACCAATTTTGAACAGTTGAAGGTGACTTGCTCTGTATTGTCTGGTGCCGCTATCCTGTAGCTCACAGGTGGTGAGCTTTCTTGGTGTTTGGGAAGGCCATTGAAATTCCAACATTCCACTGGGCTACAGCTGGGCTTGTCCTGCTGGTTGGACAGCACAGGCTCTCCCGCTGCTCACCTCGTGACTTGAGTTGTTAAGGTGGCTGCAGACTGAGCTCTGAATATGTTACCCAGGCGGATGTTTGAAGTACTGTACCGCGGCCTGGGTCGGTGAGGGGTGGTGAGCCTCCGCGCCGTCCCGACCTCAGCAGCGGGCACAGCTGTGGTGGTGCCCAGCCCTGGACAGAACTTAATCCCTGAGCAGTAGATCAAACGTGACTGCAAATCGACGCTTAGTTTCAGCTTCCTCCAGCAAGGTGACTCAGCTACCCAAACTTATGTACATAATGTATTATATATATGAGTTTTACCATTTGATAATTACCTTTTTCAAAGAAAACTTGTCCACGCTGTAGTCTGGCAGCCCCTTTCATATCTTGCCTTTAAAGATAGACGGTGTTTGGTTATTAGAGTAGGATCACGTAGGCTTATAATAGCAGATAGCACCAAATTTTATTCAAGGTAGATTCAAGTGGATGAATTACACCTTCACGGATACGTCCCCAAATCTGTAGCACCAAAGGCTTCCCTCTCATTGTTCTTGATGTAGTAGGACAGCATTTGTGTCAAGGCCACCGGAGTACATTTTGTTGGACATATTTACACCCGGTCGAGATGTTGAGGTGATAAAAATGTCGATTGTTCTTTACAAACTTACACATTGTATAGTATACAGAATAAATTGATCTACTTAGTTTTTATTGCAACGTGGAGATTTGTCTCGTCTTTCCTGTGCTTTCCTAAAAAAGGTACTGCCTGTTTCGGAATTCTCGATGGAAAATTTCTAAAACCTAAACCTTGCTACTCTGTATCATTGAAACTATGACTGGGCTTCGGTTTCTAGTATGTTAGACTGCAGAATTACTTTAATGTAATCACATTTATATATATTTCAGTGCTTATTTTTCTAATAAGGCAATTAAAGCTTATTGTTTGAAAACTCCGTAACAGGTGGTTATTTTGGTCCCTTGCACTGAGGGAGGAGGATTTCTGGGCATTAGGTTGGCATACAGAAGTTTGCATCGCTGTAGACTACTGGCCTGAATATGGCCACACCTCCCAGAAGTCGGGATGCTGGGAAGAGTCCAACTCGTTTCGGACTCGAGCTGTAACTTCGGTGCCGATCTTTGCGCCACTTCAGGATTCACGTGGTGTGTTCAGACGGTCACCCGAAGCTCTCTATGGGGAGTGGCATCAGTCTTCGGGCAAAGACAAACCGTGTAAATCCAGGCCCGTTGCCCCAGCCTGTTTCTTGGCAGAGCCGAGGCAGGTACGGGCGCAGAGACCTGCCCTCGGGGGAGCGCCACGTGCCGTGCCGGCGCTCGCAGGATGTGGCCGCGTTACTCAGCGGAGAGGCAAGTTTGCAATAACTGGGAAGAAAGATAAATGGGGCTTTGTGTTTTAACTTGAAGCGCTTTGAGTTGCACTGAATGTGTGCTGTGATGATTCCCACTTCAGTACAAAGGGAGCCACCTTTTTGATTCACGCCTGGGTTTTTTTTATCCCCATTCCTAGATCCTATAGATCCAGAGTAGCTTGAAATCTGAGACCTTCTGTGCGTATTCGAAGAATTTATTCCCGTTAAATATTTATCTTGAAAACGTTTCTGGAGTATGAACACACCTTGAGCACCACCCATGTGCTTGGAAAAGGTGTGCTTCAGGGGCAGATGGCGGAATGGTGCCCGCCCTCCTCGGGCAGAACGTCTTTGTTACCGTGAGGCTGCTGCGTGATGCAGGCTGGGGATAAACACTCTTGTGCATTTACGGAGGCACAGAATTCTGTTTACACTGCTTTGGAAAATGCTGGCAAAGCCTCCGTGGATTTAAATGGATGTTTATTTGATTTTTGGTCTAAAACGGGAAGATGAAGTTGTTTGGGGTTTTTTTCTGCCTTTGTCTAATTGTATTAACAGATTTCAGTTGGTCTTAGTTATCTTACTGAGATAACTATCTTACACTGCAGAACAGCGTTGCAGCTCTTAGTAGAAGAGGAATATGGTTGGATAACCTGTCCGCTTCCCTTGACAATATTACGGAATCATCAAATAACTGATTAACATTCCCGGTCCTGGGAGCCTCCACAGAGCGGGTTCAGGCTCTGCTGGTGCTGCTGTCTGTGCTAGGATGGTGGGGTGGTTTCCCTGCTGGGTCTGGGGAAAAGAACCGTAAGAGCCTTCCTTGAGAAGCAGGATCTGGATTTTTTTTTTTTTTTTTTAAGCACGTGGCATTTTCTAGGGGTGGAATTACACGGTGGAAATCACAAGGATGCTGAAATGAAAGAATGGGAGCTGTGGATTTTTCTGAACTTCAGGTTTGTGTTCAGGTGATGGGTTTTATACTGTTGGGGAAGAAAAATGACTAACACACTGAAAAGAATACACGTATGTGGTGTTCTGGAGATGAAGAGAAATCTTCCTAGCGTAGACACGGGTGGATCGAAGCAAGCTTTCTGCGTGGGAACTTCACGGTGTAGGTTTTGTCTTGTCTTTTCTGTCAGCCCAAAAATCCTGGAAGTAAATCCCCAGTGTTGCTGGGAGAACACGGGCGTGGTACATAGTTTTACCTCCCTGCCTCTCTCTTGCGTTCCATTTCAGAGTGTGTAACTTGGGGCTGAAACCAGCCCGCTTTGTTTTCTACAGCTAACAGTTCCGGGCCTGTCCTTGCAGTGTGAGAAAAGCGGGAAGGGCAGGAGAAGGATTTTAGCCTGTGAATTCCTCAGTTGGCTTTGTCTTTCCAGTGCAAGGGACTTGGCGTTAACTGATGGTCAGCGCTGAATATACGGATGCTCTGATGGAGTGCGGAGGCCCATCCGCTGTGCCACGTGAACGTCCCCAGTTCCTGATGCTGCCGGTATGGGTTATTCCTGTAGCGCTAACCATTTCCCTGTTTCTGTTTGGCCGACAGAACCCGCTGTTAACTTGCGGTACAGCGTGACAGCAGTAGAGTAGGAGGTCCTGACTGAGAAGGGAATTTTCCTGCCGCAGTGGAACAGCTCACGGATGTAAACAGAACGTGGATGTAAGCACAAAGCTGGGACAGATGCTTTCTAGTCGCTTCTCAAAAGAATTACACAAACTAATCTCAGTGCGTAGAAGGATTATTTTCTATCTTTTTTTGTTGTTTTGTTCAAATTCAGTACAAACTTCTGCATGTGGACTGTGTCAGTGACGTCAGTCGTCCACTGTCGGCTGGAATACCCTGGGATATGGGCTCTGAAATCAAAGGCCAAACCCGATCTTTTTGAAAAGATGCTGCGCCAGGCAGGAGGTGAGGGCATTTAAAATCTTGCCAGCAAACGTTTGATGCAGGAGGCATGTGTTAAAGTAGTAATCAAGTAGTCCGTCTCTATACATTCCAAACAGGTTGTTCCTGGGCAACTTTCAGTGCCCCCGATTCCCGTCCTCAGTGACAGCTTTGAAATCCTGGTTTATGCAAATTGTGTCAAATCATAGCATATTTTGGACTCCAATATCTATTTTTTGCTGGGGCTTATAATTGCGTTTGGCTCCTGAGCTCCAGCTGTGAACGGCTGATCCAGTAATCCACAGCCCAAGCCAACTCCTGCGGTGAGCGTCTGAACTGAGGGTAGATTGCACCTTGCAGAAAGGGTTTAAATGTCGCTGTGAAGCAGCGCGGGGTCAGAGGGGAGGTTTAGGGTCCCTCCTGAAAACAGAACTGAGACCCCTGGGGTTCATACATCCTTAGGTTAAGGCTGTTAAAGGCGGGTGATCACACGCTTAGACGAACCCCAAATGATGTTTGCGTCCCAGGGGAAAGGTGACCGGGAGCTTCAGCGTGGCGCTCTCTGCTTTGCCCTAGCATACGTGTGAGGACCGGATGGGCAAACTTCTTGGCCAAAGACCTCGCCCTCACCTGGACCGCAAGAGCCAGCCCTGGGCTCCGGGTCGGACTGCGAGCAAACGCCAGTGAGGAAGGGAGTGACCCCCCGAGCGCGGGGCAGTGACAGTAACCGCGGTTGGCAATCCCAGGCGTACCGGCAGGACGTGGGAAGGAAGGTATTTTTTTTAATCCAGTTCTCTAATTTTAGAGTTTTTCAACTCTGAACTCTCCCTGCAAAATGAAGAATTTTGGAAATTCTTTTCTGGGTTTCCTAACCTTTTCCTAGATGAGAAGACCCTATCGTCTGTGCCTACTGCAACTCCAGGTAAGGCTCCGCATTGCCACCTCGGTTGTTTCTCACTTGTGCTGGCGGCTCTCCCCATCCCCTTGATAGACGGTAGCATTTCTTGGGGTGTTCGTCCTGGGAGTCGAGGCAGCCTGACTGTTATTTCTGGCTGTTGGTTGGGTGATTTTGAGCAGGTGGCTCATTCTCCCTGCAGAACAGCTTTGTTCCTTTGGCGGTCGCAGCAGGTTTTG
>NW_010227731.1:0-604 GCF_000690775.1 Eurypyga helias | reverse complement strand
CCGAGCTGTTCCCCAGACAAATCTTACGGAGGGGATACCGCTTAGGAAGTCAGAGCACTTTGGTGGGGAGTGTGGTGGCAAAGAGAACCAGTTCAAACTGGTTTTGTGTTCTGGACCACGTGGATTGGTGGGATGCGTTCCCAAGGTGGAATGGGAACATACAGAAAGGTAGCAATAGCTTCCATTCTGCTGTCAGAGAACTCTCACTGTAACGTGAGCTAGAAAACACCCACTAACGAGTCATCAAGTGAAGGAGCTGCCGTCTCAACACCTGGCCAGAGCGTGGATTGTGCTTTTCATTCCCTTGGGATGTGGAAGTTAAACTCTTAGTGTGTACCTTTGTTTCTTGGCGAGGCCTGGACCTGCGTATCGCAGGAGCTGGTTTGGGCCCAGTTCTCTTCTGCGTTGTCAGTAGTGGTCGGAATGATGATGCCGTCAGGCCGAAAGCAGGGGTAAACCATTGGAAGGATGGGATCAGAACGGGATGGAGAAACCAAAAAAAAGGGAAACTTGGTAGCTGGGAAGTACACGTGGAGTTAGACCATGGGAATTACTGGACCGGTGGTGGGGTGGGGGCCAGGCTGCAGCCAGAGGGGCCGATCCG
>NW_010227730.1:0-1122 GCF_000690775.1 Eurypyga helias | reverse complement strand
CCGGCCTGGGGCTGGGATTGCCCCGAGCCCTGGGCAGGACCTTGCCCTCGGCCGGGCTGAACTCCGCGGGGTCGGCACGCTCCCACCTCTCCAGCCTGTCCAGGTCCCTCCGGATGCCATCCCTTCCCTCCGGCGTGTCCAAGTGTCTGTATCAAAGCCAAACTTAAAATTTCGATTAGCTGATCATTTCCCCCTTTCAATTCTACTTTATCATTCCCAAAAGTTATCTCCGCTTCTAATTGCTCCAACAAGCCTCGCCCCAATAAAGATTTTGGAGAATTTGGTAAATACAAGAATTTGTGCAATCCGATTTGCTTTTCCCAATTTATATTTGAGTGGCAGCAGAAAGAAAGCTTTCTCTTGTTGGCCAGTAACTCCCAGTACAGTCACAAAATCTTTACCCACAGGTGTTAGTTCCTGATTTTATACGGAGTAAGAAGAACCCATGTCTATCAAAAATTCAACCTCTTTACCCCATTTCCCTAGTTTTATTTTAACCAGTGGATCCGGTTAAAATCTCCGGATCAGTGGAGATTCCCCAGGTCCCCGTCACTCCACCTCTGCAAGGAGTGAGGGTTTGGGTTTTCCTTTTTTGGGACAATCCTTTTCCCAATGTCCTTGTTCCTTGCAATAAGCGCACTGATCTTTTCCGTAAAGGCGCTCGAAATTCTCTTTGATCCTTTCCAAATTCCCTCTTTCCCGCTTAAAGGTTTCTGGAAGCCTTGACCTTGTTGTCCTAGAGCTGCGATCATGGCGATAGCCATAGTTCTGCCTAACTTTTTCCTGTCACTGTTTTCCCTATTTCTATACACCCTCCATGCTTCTTCAATTAACTTTTGCTTCTTCAATTAACTTTTCCAGGTCTCGTATTTCCGGTTCTTTCATTTTCTGAACATTCTTTCTAATATCTTCGGATGACTGCCTCAAAAATAACGATGCCAATTGTTGATTGCCCATATCCGATGTTGGATCTAGTGTGGTATATTTGTGCATGGCCAACCTTAATTTGTCTAAAAATTCCGTGGGGGTTTCGGTCAAATTTTGCTTTATAGAATCCAAGGCAGCCCAATTTACTGCTTTAGGTATCGCGTGTTCCAATCCGTATTTGAAAAGTCGTGGTGG
>NW_010227729.1:14077-38396 GCF_000690775.1 Eurypyga helias | reverse complement strand
ATTCTGTGATTCTATGACAGAGGGATGCCGCTGCAGGTCAGCGCAGTGCTGCTCCTGGCTTTGTTACGCCCTCCCGTGCGGCGCAGAAGACAACAACTGCATTTCCAACCCACAGTGCCCAAGAGCCCAAACACACTGCCAGTGGCACAACTCTTGGAGGTCTTCCTCCTTAGATCCCAAAGCAGCATTGGTGCAAAATGCTTTGCAAAAAGGCAAAGGACACAGCAGAGTGTCAATCCTGTTTGATGCTGAGCGCTGCCCTACCCAAATCAGTGTTCTGTGGCAAAGCTCCAAAAAACAGTCAGTCATACCCTTGTCCTTAACAATTATTGTCCTAATTAATGAATGAATTTATCCTTTGGTCTTATCCTAACAGTTACAGAGCAACAGATGTTAGTTACAGAGTTCTTAAAGGCTTCTAAGGCAACTGAATACCTTCTCTCTTCCCTACAGATGCTAGTTTACTCCCACGGAGCCTGGCACAGACCCAAGCCTTTCAGAGACACCTCACCTTGGCAGCGCTTTGGCATCGCCGAAGCCCTGAACACAGCCCAAGAGCACTTCTCAGGCTGCTTGCCAGCTGCATACATTCTTTATTCATCCACATTACTATTGTCACTTCATTTTTATTTACTGCTGCTGAGAGCAGAAGGCATGGAGTACATGACCTGAGATCAACCATTCAAGCACGGAACATCAACTGATGGATTAGCTTTGTGGAAACACGGATTTTAGTTGCTTTCTTTTGACTAACATAAAACAGCCCCCATCACCTGAGAAATGCTTAGGACAGAGGCTTCAGCACCTCTGAAATCTGGAGGGATAGGCTGGAAGTACTTAATCCATAAAGGCCTACAGTCAGATTTCAAGAAGTTCTGGGAGACTTAAGAATAAACAGCCAGTATTCCAACAGGGGTTTTCAAGCACGTGAGGAACCCAGCTCTCATGGGCAGGCCCGCTGGTGGAAGTTACATTTCTCTAGGCATTTTGTTGCCGTCTTTTTCAGGCGAGCGGTACCAAGTGTCAGAAAAGTACAGAACACAAGCTAGAGGGGAAAGGCCACGATGGTGACCAGCATTTTAATGCATTTTAAAGTCTCCTGAGTCCTCTGAGCAAAGCTTTAGGACGTAGTGACGGTCCCTATGTGGAGCGTGTACACGGCAGATACCATAGAAACATAGAATCATAGAATCACTGGGTTGGAAAAGACCTTAGAGATCATCCAGTCCAACCGTATCTGTCCACCACTAAACCATATCTCTCAGCACCTCATCCACCCGTCTCTTAAACACATCCAGGGATGGTGACTCCACCACCTCCCTGGGCAGCCTGTTCCAGTGTGTGATAACCCTTTCGGTGAAGAACTTCTTCCTTACGTCCAAAAGAAGTAATGCTATGGAAGCGGAGCGTACCCCGGCAGTTCAGTGCGTGGTCGTCCCACGCCCACTTCACTTCAGCTGCCCCACCGCTGAAGTACTCCAGCGCCCATGAGGTGGTCTTCATCCTGGCTAAGACTCATCCAGTGACTACATGGACATTGGGCCGGAGGTGGAAGAGGAGGGTGAGCATGCACGGGCAGGGTCAGGAGACTGCAATAGGCATAATGGGAAACTTCACCTGAATTTACGATACGATAGAATGCCAGAGTAACTGCTTTTGTTCAGAAAAATCTCCTTTAAACAAAGGCAGAAAATGCTGCATTAAGAAAGGAAAAGGAGGTTGACATGTATTCTGAAAACAGATTTTGGATTGGGTAGGATCCAGCTTGGATGCTCCCCATAGACAGACCATTAACAAGGATGAGAGCACCTTTCCTCTCTTTTTTTTCAGTATGTATATAAAACACACACATATATGTATGTGTGTGTTAGAATTTGTCCCTTAGCATCATCTCTTTGAAGAACTGCAGCTTTTCACAGGAGGAATGTTAGTAGCACTTACTGTTCTCTAGGTGTTTGAGCTTCAATAACACAAGACAAAATTAACAATACAAAGAACAAGGCTTTAAGACAAAAAACAACCTTACAGAAGGTTTCTGACTGTTAGACCCAAAAAATCCTACTGCAAGCAATTTGTGGTTTTCCGTATGGACTGTCACAGGCAGACAGACCCAGCAAACCATACTTTGGACGTGAGCAGTCTGAGTAAGACGTTTGCTTCCGTGAAAATATCTTCCACTCTCCTCTCCCCACAAACCACCCGGGATGGGGAGTCTTGTCTGTCCTTCCTACTTGGATCCCATTTTTTCCTGGCATTCTCTCCACTGCCCCTGAAGCACTCTTATTGCAACCACGCTTCTTCCACCCCTGGAACGCTGGATGGGGTTGCCGTTAGAGTTTTGCAAATGCTGTTCTTCCAACAGAAGACACCGAGCTCGAATCTCCCGTGAGGCAGAGCTGGGAGACACAAGCGGCGTGTATTTGCGTAAACGCCTTCCTCTAGCACATCCGAGACCTTATTCCATCAATCAAAATGAAGAGAGCACAAACAGCGATGGCTGCCTTGAACAAAAAACCAGGAACAGGGCAAAGAACGGCGTATCGTGTACAACAAAGCTCAGCTTACTGCCGGGGTGAGGTCTGCACACGTGAGCAGAAACATGGAGAAGCCCCACACGTTTCCTGCTTTGAGGACAGCCTTGGAAACCTCCCTGGGTTGTGCAGAGAGCGCCCGGCTTTGCGGGACGTTGGCATTATCCCATGGAAAGCAGGAAACGGAGAGGGTAGCGTGGCTGGGTCCCGAGATCGTAACAGTCGGGCTCTGTTGAAGGGTCTGTCACGAGATCTGGTCCTAAGATGTTTTTAAACATCCCTCACGCTGGCGTGCTCTGACATTCCTGGTTTCCACTCTCTGTCGCTTCTGTCTGGACAATCTACCTTTGGTAATGAAAATGAACAACACAAACACAAGCTGGAGTTTAAGGTCTCCCTTGGAAGATTTTCACAACCGGTTTTGTTTGCTCCTTGCCACCCAAAATGTCACCAAAACATGACGTGTGTAGTGCAGCACCAGTGCCAATCTCACGTTGTAATCAGGACTGCATGCTTTTTAGTGCGGTGGGGTTTTTTTTTTCCTCCCCATTTTTCAAAATAAAAGCTTAGATTAGCCATTCTTACACTACTTTAATACACACACAGGTGGTTGCTGCTGTAACGTCACACAAACAAACCCAAAGCCATTAAACAAAGCAGATTTTCACCCTGCTTCACAGCTCGACCAAACAGGCTGGATGGATTAGCCCATTTCGCCCTTTCTGCAGGCCCTTACTTTTGTTGATTTATTCCCACCACACATTATAACCCCTTTAAAATGTGTTGCAGACCTTGTAAATTCTTTGCTTATCCCCGTGGAACTCCACAAGGACTGCAAACACTGTCAATGGACCGTCGCAGCCTACAGGTCCAGCATCAACTCATAAAGGCCTCGGACATTCCCGGTGGTCTTTTAAGGACCGGGGTTATTGTTCAGGCGTGCAATTACTGTCTACAGAGGTCAGAAGGTTCACAGGTACAGTCCGTGCAACACACCTCTCAGCATTTTAAACTTCCCTGTTTCCTACACAAAAAAACCCAGTCTCTAACATTCTTTAGAGGCATTTTCCTTTTCCCAAAAATCTTTTCTTAGCTTCCAAGAATTTGTAGATTGGTTAAAAGTCTTCTTTCCTTCCTTCCATCCATCCACCCATCCTCCCTCCTTTCTTTTATCCTAGAAAGCCATTTTGCTTACATCTATTTTAATAACAGCAATCTTTCAACAGAAGTAACTGTACATGTCCTGAAAGCAAACTTCTAGAAATTAAAGTTTAACAGTGTGAACTTATTTGGAAAAAAGGAAAATCCACCTACATTGCTCTAAAAACCAAAAGCAAGCCAAATTCCCCCATCGTCAGCTCTTTCCAATAAAATTTGAAACCCCACCTTTGCCATTTGCCAGTTTCATGTTCAAACTTGTTCAAAGGCATCAAAAAGAATCCTATCTTTCCTCTTTTTAGAAACACTTGGAACAGGTCTCTGTATATTCCCACTTCTTAAGAGCTAATAAACTGGATTAATTTTTCAAGGTCTCTAAGTAGAGGAAAAGCTGAATAGAGACTTAAAGAAAGCCCCCTGAACCTCACATAAAGCTCCTGTTTCACCAGCTGACTTGCAGCAGAAACGTGTCACAAATACAACTCAAAAAAAAATCTTTTCTTTCAAACCTTATCTGGGAAGGTTTAGCAAAACACGCATCGAACAATAATTCTCTTTACACCACTAAAATTATACTTACAGATGGGCAAGAGTGGGCTAGAATTTCCTAGGTGTGAATGCCGAACTGCAGGCTGCCAAACACAGCTGAGACTGAGCTGGATGTTTGAAAGGTCTAACGCCCAAAAGCTTTGGTTTGCTGTCTGCTACAGAGTGAAATGACAAAATAAATGCCTTTTTATGGACCACACAACACCCAGATTGTATCCACACAGTCCAAACCGGGCAAGGCACAGCAATATAGTACACTCAACCCCAAAGCTAGGGTTTTTAGCCTATTTCTCTAAGGTCTGTAATCTAAAACAGCCAGGATGGCTAAATGCCCTTGCTCTTCACCAGGCTGTTTTTGCAACACATCACAAATACTTTAAAGCTTTTAAATTTATATGAGGTTAACCTTAATTAACAGACTTCGTTTTCTCTGTGTCCACCTGAGAAACCCAGATTTTTGCAAGCTGCTGCAGCAGGCTGAACACCCCTGCTAGCAGCATATCCAAAATGCAAGCAACGAGAAACTTGTTTTATAGACTATTTTTTTCCCCCCTCCCTCCTTCAATACTTTTGGCCTGATACAGATGCGCCCTGCCAAAATCTCTCCCCGCTGCACTATCATTCCATGAGCTATTTCACACCTCCCATTCGGTTGTAACGTGGAGCCAAATCCATCCAGACAGCGCTGGTATCCAACGCGTGACAGAATGGAATCTTTCCCTGGACATCAGGAGAGGCCACGAGTGTCAGGGGTGAAGCCTCTCTCCGGCAGCAATGATGCTTAGCTGTGCAGTTCCTTCCATGCCTTTGCGTTCACTGAATCCACATGCCACAAGTTTCTCAGCTTTGCAAGTATCTGAGTGACAGGGACACGCGAGAGGTGAACCACAGACGTGGGCTGGGGAGAAATTGGGGCTAGCCAGAAGAGAGACTTAAAAAGGAGGAAGAAAAATAAAATAAAAGGTGACTGGCTCTACGCCCACCCTCTGAAGTGATGAGGCCAACTCCCACTGTTTCCATTCCAGTTCAGTACAACACCGAAAAGGAAGGTAACGGGACTTCTCAGCAGCTGGGCAGGGCAAGTCTCGCTGCAAAGCAGCACCTTCCTTAGCCAAGACACAGAATTCACCACGCTGTCCCCACACAAAGCAAATCCCTGGGCTGTGTTCTCTGAAACATGCCGGCAAAGCATCAGAGAGTTGGGACAGAAGCGTCAGGCAAGCTGCCAGGCTCGCCTTCATCACCGCACCATCGATGTCCTGCACGCGGTGCACTGGCTCTTCGCTGCTCCAGGGCTTGCGTCTGCCTGAGCATATTCCATAGGGTATTACACCATACAGTCAATGAACCGAAATTCCAGTATCCTGAAGTCCCCGGGAGAACCTCACCTTGGTCACCGTACTGCTCTTGGCGGGGACACAGGCGTTTTGCAGTGCTGCTTGGGCTGCTTTTCCAAAAAGCCATTATTCTGTATGCAACTGGCTGCAGCTGGGCTAGAAGAGTCCTCGCAAAATGCCCAAAGCAGGCAGTTTGAGGAGGTGTTCACCCTCAGCACCCCTTCCCTCTCCCACGAGCACTAACATACACTGTGCACGTGTGTACTTGCACCGGGAGGGCTGACAACAGAGAATTACCCTGCGTGTTCCCATCACACTAACTCCACGGCTGTAGCTCAACTCGTGCCAAGCTCCACCTTCACCCCAAGCAGGATGCTTTGCTCCTCAGCGCTCTCTGAGCACACTACACCCGTGTGCGCGCAGAGGTGGGGCAGGAGAGCAAGCACACTGCAAATTCACAACCCATATCTGTGGGTACTAATGCCACTACACAGGTACAATGCTGACACTTCCCTACCCCCCACAATTCAGTGTGGGCAACAGAGGTGTGCCTATTCCTTTTTGTCCCTAAGAAACAGCAGCAGAATCACAGAAAGAGCTTTAAAATGAGACAGACACCCCAGCGACTCCCATTAGCGTTCAGCATGAACTGGTAAGATGGATGCTCGGGAAGTGTCACGATGAAGCACGAGAGCACTGCAGTGCTAAGAGCAGAAAAATCACCCAACACAGGCATTAACTCTCAACTGAAGGTGTCAATGCAGTATGTCTCCTACAATTTCATTCCAAGTTATTAAAATACAACGACCTCTTACGTAGCATTTTACGAAGTCTCTCCCCGTATTAGCAGACGGGGAATCCGTGCGACGAAGCGGCAGATTCATCTGCCCAAAGCATTCCGGTACCACGGTAGCAGAGGCAGTGAAAGTGTTTCATACCAGATGTCTGGAGACATAACTGGGAACAGATCAAGAATCCCCATCTCCCGGCTGTGCCAGGAGCATGCCTCGATCAACAAACCCGCTGGCCGGTGTTCTCCCTCACGTACGCCCTCCGCTTGTGTACGGGGTACGTCCGCGTGCCGGTGCGCACCCCCCCGGCTGACAGGCAGGCGTACGCACAGCCGCAGCGCGCGCGTGTCCCAAGGCTAAGCGCTGCACAAACTGCAGGGAGGATAACTTCAAGGCCAGGCTGGATGTCCAAGGCCAGGCTGGATGAGGCTTGGAGCAACCTGGTCTAGTGGAAGGTGTCCCTGCCCATGGCAGGGGGGTTGGAACTGGATGGTCTTTAAGGTCCCTTCCAACCCAAACCGTTCTGTGATTCTATAACTGCCTTAGCAGTATCATTCTGCTCTCCTCGACACTCCTTTGCTTAAAACCAGCCGGCCGCAGTCCCGCTGACCGCATCCTTTCGAGGACCGAGCTAGCGAAGAGCGGAGAACCCCCACGTGGCGCAGAAAAGCGGCCCAGCGAAACATTACGGGGCCGTGTTGGCCAACGAAACGCCACACAGTCTGCAAAATGAGGTGTGGAGGGAGAGAATACGGCGTTTACCTGACAAGAGATCTGTACAAGGTAGACCAGCTCCTTGGATTCGCAGCCGTTCCTCGTTACTTCATTCTGTTCCTCCGGGAGCGACAGCTACACCAAGGGGGGGAGGAGAAAAGAGGGAGAGAGAAAGAGCAGGTCAGTGAGCAGGAATAAGCCAGGCATGTCATAACGCACGAAGCACAACGTTCACATCAACTTGCTCCGAGACATATCAGGGAATCAGGGACGTGTTCGTCTGTCTGGAGTCGTCAGACAGAAAATACTCAGCATCTACAGCTTACACAGACCCTGGAATGCCATTGGATTTTGGCATCTCACCTGACAGTTTAAAAATAAAAACACGGTTCCAAAATAAAACAATCTTAGGAAGGCAAACCGTTCAAGTCAGGGATTAAACCTCTAGCTTAGAAGTCTGCAAAATTAGTTGTTCACAGAAAATATCTCCACAAATATTCATGTATCAGATAACAGTGATCCCCCCCATCCAATTTTATTCATTATTTCATATGTTCAGGCAGACATTAGATAATAAAACATATCTCCCAACCTCTGGGTTGTCAAGCAATTCAGCACAACAGAGCGCTTTATGGCACCATTCATCACGTTCAGGGGCATTAAATACATCATCAGGATGCGTTTTGTTTCAGAGCAGCGAGGAGAGATTTAACCATGTCATTCCCGTACGGGTACCGAGCGCCCTGACGGCTCCTACTGCCAGTCCTGCTACTCCCTCTACTCCTGGTATCCTATAGTTAACAACAGCTTGCATTTAACGATAAGCTCCAAAAACAGAAATTACAAAGTGCTCCTAAGCAAATTAAAGACTCTTTGCATGGCAAGCAAAAAAGGAAGTGCCTTCCAACGTGTTGTTTCATAGGAGAGAGATCCATACGCAGCGCAGAGCCCCGGGAGGAGCCAACGACGCACCGTTCCCTTCAAGGTGCACAGAACCAGACGGGGTACCTCGACCCCTCCGCAGGCACACAGCCATCCCTGCCGGCTTTGCTCCTGATGCGGTGGACGTGAAGTTGTACAGCCAACTGCCGTACTTGCCAGGAGAGTTACTCGCTTGCGTTCCTGAACAGAAATGATGTCAGCTTAGAAACAGAAAGCGCTGAAGAAGAGCCCAGGAGCTTCTACACAAACGCCTTTGGGAACAACACTTTCTCTCTTGGAAAATGTGTACATAAAAAAATTAAGTCTAAAATAATCATAATTAGCCATGACAAAAAACCCCGCACCAAGCCAGAAACAAGTGAAAGCATAAATCAGCGTGAGAGTGAGGAGAAAAAGCACAGATTGCCCTATTTTCACAAAGAGAAATTCAGAAGCACGTGATCAGAGGTGCGTACCGCCTGAGAAAGAGGCACAACCCGCTTACACAGAAATCACCACTGGCACCCAGAGTGAATCCAACCGTGCCCTCTGCCAGCGTCTCAATCCTCTCCGTAAGGAAGTTGCCGAGCACACAAATCCAGCACTCTTCCTGCCCCGGGCATTACTTCCTGAATACTAATTTGTTTTCTGAGGGCTGCATACAGGATTGCAGGTAATTAAAAAGATTTCTGCACCTTGTCCTTGGGATTTCCAAAACACTGTATTTTTACAGCTTTAAATGTACTTAGAGCAAGATAGAACACGTGTGTAAACGCTTACCAATCTCTCTTGCTGCTTCTGCACACAGAACTTTATCCAGCTCTGTAGCAGTCCTCACTGGTGCACAAATGCAGATTTTCCACCAGCAATCAAGCCTGCATGTTCGGTCTTCACTGCTGCCTAACAGTGCAGGGCAGTTTAATAAATTGTACCTGACTGGGGACATCCTGAAAGCCTTTTGCTCAGGCTGCTCTCCATATAACCAGAAGGACTAATAAACACCGCGGGCCACCCCAGTGTCCCCATCTCCCTCCAAAGCACTGAGTTGACTCGAGTTCACTGGCACAGGCTGCACAGAGAAGGCTGTGGATGCCCCATCCCTGGAAATGTCCAAGGCCAGGCTGGATGAGGCTTGGAGCAACCTGGTCTAGTGGAAGGTGTCCCTGCCCATGGCAGGGGGTGGGACTGGATGATCTTCAAGGTCCTTTCCAACCCAAACCATTCTGTGATTCTAGTCATCTGGTTGCCTACAAATCACCATTTGGTTGCCAATTTAAGCCGTTAATGTGCTTAGATATAACCACTGTTTTTTTCTGTATCGCACATTCCTCCCCCGCATTATCGTTATTCTTTGATATCAAACTTCACATTTAAAGTGCTACTAAGTTTGAAATGAACAGTTAAAGACAATATAATAAAGTAGCAGAAGAAAGCTAATACACAGCTGGAAGTATTTTCCACATTTGTCAGGTACCAAGGAGTTCCAGTTCAATTAAACGTGAATTTCCTACTTGCAGAGAAAAGCTTCCATCCTTTAATCTCCCCTGTGCTTATTTAGGATACACACATCTACTCTATCGACCCACAACGAGATTTCAGGCCTCGCCTCCCTTAAGTACACTCATGCCAAAGGCTCCACTCTGCCCCGGCAGGCTCTGGTTACCCGAAAAGTCAGCAGACAGGCCATGAAAACCCCAATGTACTCATGCAGCAGCTCCCTAAACGTCTCCGAGGCCTGATTCTGTGCAACACAACGTGGGACAGGAAAAGGTATGGGTCAGGTTAAGACTAAGGTTGAATTGCATCACCTTTCCTCTTACAAACACTGTAACTTACAGTTTGGACTTAAGTCATGCCAAGACTACACTTGAACTCTTCAGAAATAGCAGTGAATCATCCGTAGGCGTGACGTCCGTGTGCACAGGACGACTAAGTTACAGCAAACTTTTCATCTGAATGAGCATACCTACCCAAGGACTAACCTACTGATTTATATTCCTCGGCTTTACACCCACAGTTAAGTTTCCACTCCAATGCTTCTGAGTGTCCTCATGTAGACAAACTCACTGTAGGGAGAGGTGACATTTTAAGCCCACTGTACTGCCCTACATACACGCAACCGTCATATCGCAGAGCAAAGCTGCAGAAGATCATTGAATGGCTGTTGGAGCTCTGCTGCCCAGAGAAGCTGTAGATGCCCCATCCCTGGAAGTGTCCAAGGCCAGGCTGGATGAGGCTTGGAGCAACCTGGTCTAGTGGAAGGTGTCCCTGCCCATGGCAGGGGGGTTGGAACTAGGTGATCTTTAAGGCCCCTTCCAACCCAAACCGTTGTGTAATTCCTGCAGTGAGCCTTGGGTCTATCAAGAGACAGAGTGTAAATTGGTTACGCAGGAAAATCCAGGGGGTTTATCTGTAACGTAACTGCCCTTGCAGCAAAATAAGCTGGAAGGTGAATATTAGCATACATTCCGGGCTCCCCATGTGGCATAATTTTTGCTTTATTAATAGACATGCATTAGTGCTCTTCCAAAAATTATGGATGTTTAAATCATGGCACCTTTCCTCCTGCAGCAGCCCTTACAAACAAAACATCCTAGAAAGTACAGGTGCACCCGGGCCTGATTGGAAATCCAGGGAGCGCAAACCAAGGCCTCTCGACCGCAGTGGACCCGAACATGACTCACAGGCAGAAGTTCCTCCCGGAGAGGGTGGGGAGACACTGGGACAGGTTGCCCAGAGAAGCTGTGGATGCCCCATCCCTGGAAGTGTCCAAGGCCAGGCTGGATGAGGCTTGGAGCAACCTGGTCTAGTGGAAGGTGTCCCTGCCCATGGCAGGGAGGTTGGAATTAGGTGACCTTTAAGGTCCCTTCCAACCCAAACCGTTCTATGGTGATATGAATTTGGTTGGCTACAAATCAGGCAATTGATCTGCATCTTCCTAAAGAACAGACCAAAGACAGCAGCAGGGTCTTGAGGTTAACCCTGTAAGAGTTTCAACAAGTATCATCTGAAAAAGCTGAAATAATCTGTAAATGGCATTTATGGTAACTGATTAAGGCGTTAAACAGCATATGGCTCGATACATCCTCCGAAATGTTCATTTTTCACATTGAGAATGGCTGTCAACCTTCCTGAACCGGACAAACAATTACGATGCATTAAGCTCTGATAGGTTTGTTCATTACTGGAGCACGTATGCTCAGCTAGCACAAGTAGACACGACTGACTTCATGAATTAGGTTTGTGGTACCCTAATCTCTTCGTTTTGTGACACAAAGTCTGGTCCTGTGAACCCTTGGGCGGGCGCATGGGTAACGCAGAGTGCTGCGAACGTTACGTCGGGGCGTTGTCCACATCTGCCTTTACACAGCTGGAGACCAAGGTTGCGAGTCTCCACTCTGCCTGTCCGCACGCACCCACAGAGAACTGCTGATGCCTTAAATCCTGGGGCAGGCAGGCAATTCTGCAAGTTCACACCGTGTCGCTCCGTGGAGCTGCCTGGCAGGAGCTGTACTCCCTAACGCAGTGACGTGCCCAACGACGGCTAACAGTAATAAACCAAACAGCAGCGAAGGTTTCCACGAGCAGGAGGCCAGCTGAAGCAGCAAGCAGCATCCCACAGCATCAAGCCACTCCTAAGAGTTTCACCTCAATAACCTGAAAGACAAAATTAAGCCACGTACCTGGTTCCTAGCCAATTTAGCCAAAACGAGCAGTGCTTGCTAGCCAAGACTCTTGATTGTATATAATAAGGCAGGGCTGGCTTAAAAACGCCTCTAGTTCACGTGGTCTTCCCACGGTCTGAGAAGCAGCAGCTCATCTCTAGTAAGCTAGCAGATAAAGGGAGTGATTACACGAGTCTCCTGCAGAGGATAATGTAGTGGTTACTCCTCTGGTAGATAAACAGGACAGTAAGTTACGATACAGCACATTCAGAAGTCTCATTCAACTGCTCGGGAGTTGCAGAGAGAACAGTTCTGTGTACAGTTTATCTTCCAGAACAGGGGTTAACAAGAGCAAAACACTCATCTCTCCTCTCCAAAGTGGCTCTGGAAGCTCCCTTCTGCTCTCTCTCCAAGAATAATCCTCACAGAAACTCTGGCAGGTCCATGCTTGGAGCGGAACAGCGGGAGTTTTAAAGGCTCCTTTGCCTGGAGCTCCACAGTTTCAAGCCGACTATGAGCCTGGCTGGAAGGTGCACGGCACCGGCCACGTTCCCGGCATACAGATCCAAAAAGTAAGGGCTAGCGATTGCGGAGAGGACTTCAATTAGAGCGGAAGCAGCTTTACACGGCCTCGTTTTGTGAGCGTGTTTGACTTGTCAGGGTGACCACAGGCCGGAGAGTCATCAAGGTAAACTTTTGAGATCCCTGCAATTGTTTTTATGCTTTATACCACAGAGTCACACTCTTGTGCTCCTCTTATGAACTACAAACAAGGAAAAACACCGTGTTGCCAAGACCAGGCTTGTTGGCTCCAAAATTCAAGCGTCAAATCCTCACAGGGTAAGAGCTTGGCTTGGCGAGGTCAGCGGGGCTGTGTCTGGTGCTCCCAGCTCTGCCCTCGGCACAGATGACAGAGCAAGCTCCTCGAGGTAGCTTTGGCTTACACTTCCTTGTTTCCCGAGTGATGTGAACTCCATCAACCAGCCCTCCCAAGAAAGGATTATTTAGGCAAAGCCAGTGAAGCACACATTTGATTTGTCTACGAAACTCATGTATTTCCCCTTCCTACAGGCACGAACACTTGCTCTCGCTCGCACACGCGCACCTCAGCAGGTGAGCAAGGCAGAGCCGCTGGTGCAGAGCCCGCGCGCACACCAGCACGTACTTAAAGAAAAGGTTGCAAGAGCTCTGGCAAAGCTATTTTATGTGTCTGATAACTAACACCATGACCTTGCCTTGCTTCCAACCACATAACTCATTTTGCACAGTGCTGTTAGAGCTTAAAATCTTTACCTGCAGCTAAAAAAATTCTAAAAACTGAAAAGAAAACCCAAACCACAAAAAAGTCCAAATCCCACTACCGCAACGGAATTAGAGTTTAGGGTAGAACTTAATGTGAAAGGCATCGAATAATTAGATGATGATTAATTAGACAATGAAAACTATGGGCTAGGAAAATACGCTTGATTCCTGCTCCCTCCAAATCTTGTCCCCATCTGTTTCCAGATAGAAGGAGCAGAATCATTCCCCCGAAACTCCAAACCCACCTGCATTACAGGTGCTGTAATTAAGCAGCAGATGCACCTACCGAGGCGTTCCTGAACATACATTCCTGCCTCTGCCTTGGTGTGATCTGCAGGGATGAAGGGCAACACTGTGTTGCCACAAAACCTGCATAAAACGGACAAATTGCACCTACCTGGGCAAAATGTAATGTGAACGCACATTCTTGCTGTGTGAAAAATGCCTTTCATGGCCCAGCAAAGTAATTAAGGACATAAAATGAACAGAGTGGCTTTCTCAGGTTAAGAGAAACTGCTGAGTAACACTAAGATTAGTTTGCTACGAAGTATGGGCAAGGTAAGGCTCGTGAGCAGACCCCCGCCTTTCTCTCCAAGCCACAGCCTGTCCCGTGACCCCACAGCAGCTCGCACAGCGCTCCAGGCCGGAGGAAGAGGTCACAGAGGTTTCCCTGGCACGGAAAGATGAGATGAGGCAGACGGCAATGAATCAGCCTCCCGGGGCAGCGTAAACCTCACGGGACATCTCGGAGCGCACATCTGTAGAAAGCCCGAGGAGGGAAGAGGTGGCAAGAACGCTGAAGAAGCATCTTTCGCCGCGCGTTTTAAGTCAGTGGAAAGGCTGATGCTTTTCCTGGCAGGGGATGTGTCATTGTTCCAAGGAAACCTGGTCATCTTTTTACGTTTTTCCGAGATGGAATTTAAGGTTAACTCCCCGGCAAAGGCAGCCAGACACACGCAAGTGAAATTTCTGCCGCGCGTAGCAGCCATAGCAAAGGCTCATTAGGTTTCCAAACCGCTATTAAATCTAACAATTTTTTCTGCCAATATTGGGAAAGGACTTTTTTTTTCCCTCTTCTTTCTAAACCACCACCTCCTAATGTCTCCTTGGTGTCTGTCCTCTCGTTAATTATGATGTTTGCGCAATTTCGCAAATCAGACGAGGGAAAAACCACAGGACAAATGCCACCTTTATGCATCACTTTGGAATGTATGTACGGGTGAAAAGTATGTCTGGGGGCCAAGGGCAAGAAATATGAGGCTAATTTTCCTGTGAAATACTGCGATGTTTTAGTTAAATAGTAATAAAAAAATTTCTAGGGCCCAAATATCCTTGGGACAAATCCTGAAGAAATTAAAAAGCCTTAACACTGCTCAAACTTAGCGATGCAGACTCATCTGAGGAAAAGCTTTTTTTACCTTTTAGCTCCTGCCTCCTAACAAACAATACTTTCACTATCTCAAACACCACTTCATCTTCATTTGGTCCATTTACTTACATCAGTTTGTCTTGCAATGGGGCATCTTCAAGATGTGGGGTTTGATATAGTTAAAGCTATTATGTTATTACATTTGAAATTTTAGGTTAGCAAATCTTTTTACAAGGGGAAACATTTTCTAAGTAACTACTCTGTCAGCATAAATGTATTTGTCTGGCCTTTTTTTCCTCTCTCCAGATTTATCTTGCTAAACGTACTAATTATACTCCCACATGGTTCCCCATCTTCTGCTTTCTCCCTTTCATACCAAACTACGGCCTCAGAGCAGGAAAAGAACATTTCTGAGAGTGGCTGCTTTACCCAAGCACAAATAACCTGAAGAAGTGATGAAAGTAAAGACAAGAAAGAATGTTTTTATACCTGAAATAGCATTTTTTCACTGCCATTGGAAATCATCCCTTTGAAATCTTGAAAGCACCGAAAAGCAGGAACAAAAAAAAACAACCCAAACAACAAAGAGAGCTCAACGAGACGAAAAAGAAAATGCACCTCCTCTAACACCACGCTGATTACCCCTCCAAGCTAACCACAGCGTGAGAAAATCACCCGCCGCACAGTGCACGACGCATTATCTCCAGACGATGGATGAAACACCGCCGGCCTGCCGCACCCACCCGTCACCAGCACCAGGCAAAATGTTCCCTTGGACCTATCCTGGTTTTCTCCCATGGATTGAGCCGAGCGCAACAGAAAAGTTCACTGGAGCACGTAAGGAGGATACTAGTGATGGAGGTGAAATGAAGTGTTGGCTTAAATTCCCTCCCTAGCAGACCCAAGTTCACACTACATTGCAGGTGTACTCAAAAGGCCAAGTTTTATGCAAGTACAAGCACTACATAAATTTTAAAGGTTCTAGGATGTGTATTTTGCCTGTAGTTACTTTCAGAACTATTTTAAGCTTGCATATCACACAAGACAATTTTTCCCTACGGAAGCATGATTATTCAGCAGTCAGCATCTCTTCAACTCAGCTTCACCTTCAAGACCAATAAATCCTACCGTCGTTTATAAATACGCACAGCTAGAGAAAAGGGCAGACACCGACTCCACAGCAGGATCCTTGAGGATCTGTAATCACGCTGGATGCAATTACAGTTCCATACATGCCTTACATGCACAAGAACAGGTCTCCTTCGGGTTATTTTGGTTTTGATACCAGCTTCCGATGAGGTCATGCACACGTGGCTGCGCATCTCGGTGCTTCTGAGAGAGGCTAAGCCAGCTGTGACACTCCTCGAGCTCCTTCACCAGTGGAAATTGTTGTGGAGGAGAGTATGCTGGGCATCCAGGCTGACTACAACTCGTGAAAAACGGAGCTCCTGTGGTGTGGCTAGCTGCTGCAGCTTCATACGTACACATCCACCTCAAGTCTTCAGACGGCTGGAAAGAAGGGCAAGTCGCGAGATTTAATTACTCCTGGGGTTGGCACCTGATTCGGAGGCTGATTCCAGAACGTGATGCTGGACAAAGGCTGTTTTGCTCACAGGTTTTTGCTAGTGGCATGCCTCGAGAGCAGGCAACTGCCCTGGCTCGAGCACAGCACAGGACTACCCCCAGTAGACGGTGGACAGAAAAATACATGGTGCCTACATGCAAGCAGCAGCCAGCTTCAGGATGAAAAATCGACAGCAGCTTTTAGCACTGACTTGACAGTTCTACATTCTGTTACTGTGGCCGAGAAGGATGATTTTGTTCTCCTGGTGATGAACACCACCTCGGGTTACAACATGCTGTTTGTTTGGTGCTCGTGTCCGAGGCCCAGAAGCATCCCTTGTCAGGAAGAACTGCACAGGTGGTCACTTAGACAAATGGTAAAAGATAAGGCATGGTAAGGGATATCGGAAGGATATAGACCGGTTGGAGCGAATCCAGAGGAGGCCACGGAGATGCTCCGAGGGCTGGACCCGCTGTGCCATGGGGACAGGCTGGGAGAGTTGGGCTTGTTCAGCCTGGAGAAGGGAAGGCTCCGGGGAGACCTTAGAGCACCTTCCAGTGCCTGAAGGGGCTACAAGGAAGCTGGGGGGGGCTTTTTACAAGGGTCTGTAGTGACAGGACAAGGGGTAACGGGTTTAAATTGGAAGTGGGGAGGTTTAGATTGGATATCAGGAAGAAGTTCTTCCTGGAGAGGGTGGGGAGCACTGAACAGGTTGCCCAGAGAAGCTGTGGATGCCCCATCCCTGGATGTCTTCAAGGCCAGGCTGGATGAGGCTTGGAGCAACCTGGTCTAGTGGAAGGTGTCCCTGCCCATGGCAGGGGGGTTGGAACTGGATGATCTTTAAGGTCCCTTCCAACCCAAACCAGTCTGTGATTCTATGAACATTAACCAACTAAGCCAGCAAGCAAAGTAAATGTGAAAACAGGCAACACACCTGCCCAGCGCCACGTTTCTGTCACACAGAGGAAGAGATGGACGGCAATTCCTCATGACTTCTCCCCTTTCCAGTCTCACATGCAGCTCTGGAGAGGTGGATCCTGCCCAAAACAGACTGCTGCGGTATCACTGCTCTCGGACCCGACACGCAGCAGGGCCCAGTTCGTGCCTCTCTGAAGACGAAGTCAGGAGTAACCCTGACAGCATCTGACTCTTAGTGCGGTCAGAAATGCGCGACTTGGAAAGCTCTCACTTTCAACCCCTGATTCCAGGTTGAGCTGCCAACGCAGGCAGCTCATGCATACGCTGCTGGAGTTTGTTTGGTTTAATTCTTCAGCCAAGTATATTTGATGCCTAAGCTTGTTGAGACATAAAAATCTCAGAGAGTTGTATCAGAGACACTTTTCCCAGATTTTCCTGTATCAAGTTGCAAATGTTGTCCCAGGGGGTCTCACCCTTTTATGTCCTCTAAATGTGTAAGAAGGTCAATCTTCATAAGCAATGAAATATTCATAAAAACTTCTCAGATGCAGCCATTAGGGACTCCATTAGGCAAAACCAACTTCTTAGGGTCTGAAAACAGAATGTTTTCATGAAGCTAAATTATCTGATGTTATTAAAAATGAACTAACGGACACCCCCTCCACATGGCTGCAGGCAGAGCAGTGCCTCGGGCACTCGATGGTTGGCAAAGAGGACAGAGCACCCTGGACTGCTCCCTAAGCTCAATCTGCCACCTGTGGGGTTTCTGGTTGGAATTCAGTGGGTTTGTCTTCTGTCTTTAAAGCTCTATAGGAACTGACCTTTAAGGAACTTCCTCATGCCAGGCCATGAAATAGAAATAGATTAGAAATAATGGCCATAAGTTAATTAGACCCAAAACACTGCAAGTGAGAGAACTTTTTACATTGAAGCCACCAGACTGAAAACTGCTTTTCACCTTAGTTGGGTGAAACCTGGATCTTTATGATGCAGAGTGTATCTCACTTGCAATGAAATTTGGGAAGATGTGGGGGAGATGGAGAACTACTACCAGATTTGCTTCACAGATCTCTTTCCTGCATGTTTGCTTCCGTGATGACCTAATTTTCTTCTCCGTTTCTCACGGAGGAAACTGCTTCCAGTCGCTGGGGTGTCGGAAGGCAGCAATGAAACATGAGTGGCTCCCAAACAAACGCTTGCCGCGGACGCAGGGTGGCCGTACTTTTGCCAGACATACAACCGGGTAATAAGTTACACATGGTGAGAGCATGGAAAGTCCCTGCGTTCAGTAACCGTGGCCGCAGTTGTGGAGTCACTGCCAGAGTAGGGATGGGTCGTGGTGACGCTGTTCCTTCCACAAACTCATCCTCAAGGGAGCTCATCAGGCCATACCCAACACCAGGCTAACCAGTCCCAGAGCACGGGAGTAAACGTGCGTGTACTCTGCTCCGTAGACATGTGCTTCAGGGATTAAGAACTAGAAGATAAATGAGCAGAATCTGCCACAGACTCCATCTACTCCTCCTGACCACCAAGAGACGTACCGTGGGATAAAACACACAGGAAAAAAACCAGTTTAGCTAGCACACCTATAATAGAAATCAAACCCATGGCTATTGCAAAAAAAACCTCGTAGCATAAGCCCAGCCCCAAGAGACACGAACGCATCTGCTTTCAGTAAATACAGAGCCTCTATTATGGCATGTTGTTGATTAAATGATTGTTTTCTTGCTCAGAGAAAACAGCATTCCACTTTGACAGGCTGAGGAGGATGTGTGATGTCCTGCTCCGTAGCCTCAGTGTTTTCCCAGAGCATCCCTGGCCAACCTCGCTGGAGGACAGCAGCCACCGGTGCGTTGCCTATACATCCACGTGGCTTGCTGCACACATGTCAGGGCTCACAAGGAAAGAAAGCAAGCAAGAAGTGCAGTGCAGGCAAAAGGCAATTAAAACAAGCCTGAGGTACACAATTTCTCTCTTTCAAATTCATTTTCCAGAAAACAGTATTGCATAAAGGAAGCATTTCCTTAATAAAAGCAATGGGGAGGATGTGTTAAGTGACTGTGGGTTTAGGTTCCCATTAACATCACACTGCTGACAAAACATAATTACAAACAGTGCACCAACTCCTGGCACAGACACCTCCAGGTACAATAAACCAGGCTCTGGGCAGAGGAGTTTGATGTAACAGAGCCTGAACACGTGTTTGAGTATCTTTACGGACAGTGCCTTTCAGAGTGCATCACGCAAACAGCATTTCTGGACCATGCTGAGGATTTTGAACTTCTTCTGTTTCAAACTTCTGAGCTCTGACTCTTATTAAGCTGCACAGAACTTGTTAGGAGTTTCTCCCCTACCTCTCCAGAGCATATGGAGTTGTTTCCTATGAATTCCTAGTTTTTAAAACGTGAAAGACAAAAAGGAACAAACAGAAGACCCGGATACTCACAGAAGTGTGTTGTAAGGAAGTAGAGTGAGAAAAAAGCCACAAGTAATTAATTTCAACCTCACAGCTCTGAATTTTGTGTGCGAGAGGCACTGCCATGCACACAGCATGGTATTCTGAAAGCAGCTAGTCCAAACAGTCCTCCTTACTCTACTCCGACTGCCCAGCCAAACACAAACACATAAATAAAACCCAAAAAAGCCCTGAGTTTCTTGGACTTAGGGCACACATTCAGCTCAGTTTTCCTCAGTAACGTGGGTACTGTATCCCCCAGCTCTTACTTGCTGCACTAGCCAAAAACTCAAATGAAAGGTGTCACTCAGCCTGACACCACGAACAGAGGGGGAAAAAAGCACGTGAAGAGATTCCCTTTATGCACATATGCAAATCTGGGTGCGAGGGATAAAAGGCTTATTGGGCCACATGAAAAGCACAGAGCAAAGATAGGCAGGAAATAGGAAGTGGTTAAAGTCCAACTCTCCTACACAAAAGACAAGGAGAGCTGAGCCAGCACAAAGGGAGAAGTTACGACACATCCTAAAAGCTTACAGTGGCGGGTTTCCAAAGGAAGGAGCAACACTTACTCTCCTAAGTGTTTGCAGGGGTCTTGTAGATACTTTACACCAGTTTGCACCGCTGACTGGGAGCTTGGACTCCTGTGGCGGGAATTTCAGAGGTAGGTGGGCAAAGCCATTCCTAGAAAGCCCAGATGCTGACTCTGTCCCGTTAATAATTTACTGGCTATGAATGAAAAAATGCATGTAATCTTGTAACACTCATGTGCCTATTTTTTTTATGGTTCCAGTCAGCGTGGCAGTTGAGTATTGTGTGTCCCTGCACCTGACTCAAGTGAGTATTGTGTGTCCCTGCACCTGATTCAGTATTTCACAGAATCATGGAATGGTTAGGGTTGGAAGGGACCTTAAAGATCACCTAGTTCCACCTCCCCTGCCATGGGCAGGGACACCTTCCACTAGACCAGGTTGCTCAAAGCCTCATCCAGCCTGGCCTTGACGACATCCAGGGATGGGGCAGATTTATCCAAATCCATATGATTTCACAGCCATACCTGTCTCCATCAGACAACCCACATCATAAAAGTTTACAAAACTATCCAGATTAGAGTTCAGCGTGAACAGGCATTCTCTATATCAATAGGTATTACTCTATATTCCAGGGGTTATTTTTAGAGAATGATGCATGAAAGAGTAAAGAAAGGGAAATAAATTATAAAGTCTTCTCATTTGAAAAAGAAACCTTTGCTAAACCTACCCCGATAGCAAAAGAAGTGTTCTAGGCATTATTAGCAACAGTTCGTAACACATCTAGCACCATAAAATGCAATACACTCCTTTTTTTACTGTCATTTCCCTAGTTAGAAGAAGACACACTAGAAACTTATAAACGTATCTGAATAGCCATCCACTGCAGCTGAGGTAGGCAACCACTGCTGGGATGCTCCCCAGCCCCACTCCCAGTTGATTCCTTATACCCCATTAATACGGTTGTCAGACTGACTGCTTCAGGGCAAAACACCTTTCGAAAGGCCACAGGTTAATCTCTGGAAGGCGAGCCACAGTTTGCATTATCCTGAGCTGTAAAATCTGTAATCCAAGCCATTCTACACAAAAATGCAATGAACTCCCCCGTTAAACTACATCCGACAGTTCTGCAGAGAAAACACTGCCTGTTAAAGTGCAAGGGATCCATGATCTGCTGACTCTTGGCTCCAGCCCGCTTTATTTTAGCAGTGTTATTATAGCGTGCCAGTAAACAAAAAGGATCTTATATCAAGCACAGAGGATCTCTGCAAGGCTGCGCACTACTTACCCCTGCTACAATGATCTATTCTTTCCATGGATGGATCCCTAGCCAAGGCCTAACGGTTCCAGGTCTCTCCGTAGCTTCCCAGCAGCTAATTGAAAAAACCTTCCAGGCATCAGCTCCGAAAGGCAAGAACTCCAGGCTTGCAAAAAACCAAATTAAACTGCCCCCGTTGGGTTCAGGCGCTCTCCCTCTCCCCGCTGCCGCTGCTCCTTCAGATGAACGTGCTTATGAAGAGCGTTTGCGAGCTGCCTCCACCGCCCCGTTAGCCCTTTCCACGCTGCCCATTTCATGCTCAATTTGCGCTGTAGAGAAATCAGCGGTGTGCCGCGCTCGCTCGCTCGCTCTCTCATTGGAAAGGTCCCGCAAGACAAGCCGTGGAGTTTAACAAGAGCCAAGAGAAACAGAGAGGGAGGGAATGCATGCAGGGATTGTGTTCAGGCGCGGCGCAGGAGTCTGCTGCTACGGCTCAGAAGGGAGGGAAAAAAAAAATGACAGCGAGCTGCCATCACACGCCTGAAACCCAGCACAGTTTAAGGCAAGCGGATTCCTCATCCTTCTTTTCTTTCCCGCTGCTATCAAACCGCTCAGAGCTAAAGCTCCATGAAATGCCTCTGCAGTCCCTGGTGCTGTGCAAGCTGCAAATCAATGCCGGATGTGTGCCCGAATGCCTAGGCACAACGGTTCTCTGTTCCCTGAACGTATTCCCTAAAGAAAACAAGTATTTAAATGATGAAAAGTTCGCTGTCAGAATCGTGCCCGTGCAGTTAACAGCCTCAATACAGGGGTCCGTCCTGCGACCACGGAACGAACGACACTTAGGTGTCTGCAAGGTCAAATTTGGCAGATCATTATTCACAGGCAGGGTTTTACCATTCGGCACCTGAGCACCGAGAACCACTAACCAGGAGATCACCTCTTCCCCTCAGCCCCGAATTTCGGGTTCCCAGCGCTTCTGCTAGTCCAGAATGTCGAGGTCTAGTCAGAAACTGGCATTTTGCAAATTACTGACCATGTAAAGGGGTCCTAATTGTAGCTACTCTATCCTTACCTGGCATTTCTTTCACCACTGGAGGGAGGGAACACAATTAGCTCCCTCTCCTCACAGCTACGCTTCTCAACTCACAGGTTGAAATGGAAATTCCAGTCCTGATACCCCTTCTCCTGCCCCTGTGCAATTCTCCCAGTTTTCCCTGCTAGTTGCCTACACTGACAACAGACTGTAATCTATTTTACACACTGACTTGTCCACGCCCTGTGTGCTAGTGTAACACGTACACCCTTGATGCCTGAAAAGCATCTCCATGTGACCGACGACAACTCAGGAATTTTTTCCCTCACACTGTAGCCCAGCACATATAGGCACATACACTTTGAAAGGCTTCCTCATCAGCTGAGATTTCCCTTCCTTAGAAGTTTCTCTTTCTTCTTCCAGCTGTGAAAATACCCTAGAGAATTCATAATGCTCAATGCAAGCTGTTTAAAAAACTGAAAACTAGCATCGTTAACAAGAAATCCAGTTTCTTCCGCACCTCCCCAACTCCCCAGTACACGACATCTCCTGAACCTCAGAAAATTCAAGCGTCTTCTTAACTGTTACACTGGAAAACTTATAGGAAGGTGTCACTGGTGTTTTCAGATGTGGCAAAATTTGCTTCTCAAACACCTAAATAAATGAGCCTCCAGGGTGCTGTAATGGCATCAAGAAAACAAACATTAGGGAATGAAGGGAGTCAGTGCCTTTAAATTATACAGCCTAAGGCACCTGGAGAGCAGCCTTATTTTGGGCAATAATCAGTAAGCAGTAGCCTTCCAAGTCCTGCTCTCTCTCTACTGTCCCTCAGCCCTTCTGAAAGCCGATTCTCAATTCCCTCTTGCACCTGGTCTTCCCTGATAAAATTAGAAAGCAATTCCTGACACAGAACTGGTGCCTCTAGTGATGTGTAGGACTGGCCTGTCCCTGGCACAGACAGCTTATAGGACGGGACAATGAAGGAAAGATCTTCCTAAGCGTATTTGTAAGCCAAACAGGTTCTGAAATGACTGCAAAAGGCAAGAGAGGGATGTGTGAATGGTGGTCCCTACCACCGATTTGCCTGTATTTTGCCAACTAGTAGCATATATTATTCCTAAGCACATGGAGCTGAAAAGGGCTTTGCCTATGCAGAACAATATTATAAATTTTGCTGCCCTTGTAAATTAGTTAAGCTACTTGGTCACATTATTCCTCCGAGATAGCTGACTTCCTTCTAGCAGGGAAAAGAAACACCAGCATATAACCCCAAAAGTTCTTATTCCCTCAACCGACAAACCACATTTTAACCAGCCAGAGTTTTGACCGTTCTCTACATTGACTTTATCAAATGAAACCATTGCCCGCATCCTTACCAACAACAACATTGCATTCCCCTCTGCCCAGGCCAAGGAGGTATATGAGAAGCAGCCTGGTTGTATTTTAAACTCAGAAATAATTTTATAGGAAGCAACAGCAGGATTTGACATGCCTTAGTACAGCAAATCTGTGCGTTTAATGGAGTACTGAAACAAATTCAACTGCACCTCTGGTTTACACACTCTAGAGGAACCCTGCAGAACCTCTTTACGACCTGGTGTACTCCGGCATGTGCACACAAGAGCATGCAGAGCTTTACACCGTGTAGGGCAACTCCCCTTGTCCCCACCTACCCCTCCTTTTAACAGGTCATTGTGCTGAACCCTTCTGTTCCCGACCAGACCGAGCTGGCACAGCACCGGGAGCCAAACCCAAGGAGTCATGGCGTGGAGAAAGCTCCCAGATGCACATATTCAGTACAGTCAGTTCTCGGGATCGGGCTCGGCTCTGTCATTTCCAACCCACCACCTCCGTCTCCCCGTTGTAATACTCTCCAGAGGAGTAACGCAAAAGCCTCCTTGAACTCGCCTCAACTCTTTCCTAGAGAAATCATCTTCCTCATTCCAACAAAACCAATCCCCAAGCAACACCATCAAAACCCCCAAGTTTCCCAGGAACCCAAATCAAAAACAAGAGAGAGAATTAGCCACAAGTGACATAACGTGTTTTGCCAGAGACAAACCCCTTACTACTGTCTACCAAAAAATCAACATCAGCTGGACAAGGCTTGGAGCAACCTGGTCTAGTGGAGGGTGTGCCTGCCCATGGCAGAGGGGTTGGAACTGGATGGTCTTTGAGGTCCCTTCCAACCCAAACCACTCTGTGATTTTGTGATTTG
>NW_010227729.1:0-14055 GCF_000690775.1 Eurypyga helias | reverse complement strand
GCGGAACCCAACAGTTAACTATAAAATCCTTCTGGCTGCAAAGCAAACTTCACTTCCGACACAAATTCCCATAAAACTGCGCTGCCTACCATTTCAGACCTCACAGCCAAAGAGAAAAACCCCGTCCGGCTCCAAAGGAAACCACCTTTAGTCACCAGGTAATTGAGCCTGGTGAGCGTAATACCCGCCCTTCGGAAACAGGCACTTGGACCCACAGCACACGTGCCCGCTCTTGCGTGCCCCCCGTTACACCCCGTGCTGCGCTCAGAAGGGGAAAAGACAAGACCTTCCCCGTTCCTGTTCAAAGCAAAGCTAATTCAGCGTAATGACAGGTTGCCGCAGCCGGCGTTCCCGAGATGCACGAACTCCAGGGTTCTGGTAGGATTCGGGCACGTTTGGTACCAGCCAAATGTGAGACATTTCAAACCACGCATGGCTCCGGCTTAATTTGTTGTTGTTTGGGTCTGTGTTGATTAACACATGTAAATAAAGGCATCTGGTGTTACCTCTCTCTATTTCCCTTTCACACCCTATTAAAGTCTGATTTCACGATTAATTGAAGCCGAAACGAGATTATTCAGAAATTAATCCTCCCTGGCAGCCTTTGCCACGCTGAGGTCTAGTCCCTACCTGGGGAGACACAGCCCCCCTCCTGGCAGTGCTTGGGATTAAACACTTGGGATGTCGCACAACGATACGGTGTTGGAAAAGGAAGCGGCTCTGCAACCAAATCCCTGACATGACGTGCTTTCCAGAACAAGAGTGGGAAGGATTCTTCTGTCCTAGTGACAGGACAAACTCTGTTCTGCCATGTGCAGAATTTGAACGAGACCGCTAAGAGATCCGAGTACGAATGCAGACAGTCAGCGTGAGCGATGAAGGAATGTTCCTCCTGCACCCCATCATTCAACAATGGGTCCAAGGAAGAGCCAAGCCGGATTCAAACGGCCTCCAATTGGGTACGGTTAGGGATTTGAACTCAGCACAGATTCACAGCTCTGTTCCCTAAGCCATGAAAGCACAACGGTAACGACAACACCCACCGACTGCTGGACTTGCTCTGAACCCCAGAACTGATTTCTGACACACACGTAAGCGACACAAAATCGGCCCTTGACCACAGACAACTCCTCAGGCTGGGCAAACCACCACTGTCCTGCCCCCTTCTGCTCCCCCAGCCCATCCTCACGCCAAACAACCCCAAGCAATTGTCAAGATGAGATATTTGAGAACTGGAAGTGCAACCAACACTGTATTACAACCATCTCCACCAGAAGATGCAGAAGTTGGGAGCAGCCTGGAATTAGGGGCAAGGAGAAGACCACACCACTGTCATGAATCTCCTGAGCGGGAGAAGCCTAACAGCCCTTTGCACACTAGATGGCATTGCACTACACGTTATTCCAGGGATTCAGCCCAGATCCTGGATCCCAAGAAAAACACGAGAAAAATTACCTTCCTGTTCATGTATTCCCGTTCCTTCGGGAAAGTTCAGCGCAACAGTGTCAAAACAATGGAGACGGCTCTGTAAGAGGAACCAGCTTCAGGCAAAAACAAAGAGGCAGTTCAATTAAAGGAGCTGGTTTATTCATTTATTTATTGGAAAGAGAAGTGGCTTTGCCACAACACAAAGCGCCCTTTTTTTCACTGCCTGCCCCCGGACCAAGCAGGACACTTACTCTGGCTGCTGCCAGTCAACGCGCACCAACGGCACGTTCCCTGTGTCCCAGGCAAGGGGCTGTTTATATAGCTGGCCCGTTCAGGGGCTACTTCCACAGAAAAGCACACTGGAACGGGCCAAGGAAGAGACTGCTTTACCGTTTTCACCCATCACTTTTAAACAGGTTCGCTTCATAGGCTGGCAACATACGTTAAGGATAGAGTCGCCTCGAACCTGTGGTATGTCACTGCTTAAGCTTATTGAGAAATGCATTCATCCACAGTCAGAAAAAAACTAAGCCAGTGAACAGAAGAACTTTTTACAGCTACATAAGACATATATACTTTTTATCTTCCTGCATACAGTATTTCATAAAACTGCTGACTTTCAAGGAAAGTGCATTAAAATCACCGACTTAGTTATGACTGCCTTTTCTTCTCCAAAATCCATTAAATTCTGTGGGAGGTCAGTGACAGTTTTAGTCATAGTCAACTTTCCCATTTGCTGGAAACAAGCATATTATTCCTCTGAGAGGAGTGAAAATTGATACAGTCCTGTCATTCCAGGCTATTAGTCTCTTACTCACTTTTTCTGTTTTCTCCCCCACTAAATCAATATTCACTTCTTTTTTCCACACTGATAAGAATCAGAGTCACTGGAAAGAATGCCTTGTGTACCTGAAAATTCAGCAGGCGTTCCAAGGGAGGAGAGAGAACAACATAAAAACCCCAGAAACTATAATTTTGATGGGGAGAAGAGTGCTGTGGCAATGAGAAGGTTGATGTGCTTAAGGCCGTCTTCGATCCTGCCTCATGATCACAGTTTTCTAAGCACCTCCTATGACGCCGAGTCCAGATGGGTTTATGCTACGATTTCTGACCTTCACATCATCCCAAGAGTTATTCATATGATTTCTAAGGCACAGGCCAAACCAAGATCTGTGCTGGAAATCATTTCTTATTGCGCACTTACGAAGAACCAGTGGCAAGGAAGCGGGCTCCGAGGAGCAAAGGCAGTAAACAAAACTTAATAATGCACACAAGGGAAAAGCACACATACCCTGAGGAGCCTTGGAGGCAGTAGCCTGCTCCTACCGTATTTGGAGGTATAGGACATGAATAAATCTGAAACCTCATTAGGAACCATACCTCCTGGCTTTTACGTAAGCAGTTCTGTCGGCACGCAGCCCCAACCCTGCCCCTTTTACCTATCGCTGAGCAGGGAAGGGAGCTCAGAGGAAGCAAAACCAGCATTCATGGAACTGCAAATCAATGGTACTCATCGGTGACACACATCCTAACACCCTCCTTCCCACAGACCAATCTGTCCCGTAATTCCACAGGCTCAGGAGAGCACTTCAGCTTATCCTGATGTGCTCCTGTGACCGGGCCTCTCCTCCATGCTCCCCATGTGACCTCTCGGTCAGCAACCACAGATGGATCCATATTCCTCAAGTCACCGCCTGCGGTACCAGCGCCCTTCTCGGCCTGGGTAAAGAGCGTACGCTCGACCAGATGACAAAGTCTACCTCTGCAAATGATGACGCCGACTCCATAAACCAGAATAAACGATGCCGACCCGGTTTGCACAAGCATACACTTCCGCTGCAAACCTGGTGGGCAGGGTCGACCACGGAGACAAACGAGCCCGCCAGCATTCAGCAGATGAGCAGCCACCACTCCAGGTTTTTTAAAGGCTTCCGGAGCAGACTGCAAGCCAAAGCAACCAAGCCTTGCCCATCACAGAGAGGTCTTTCTGAGCGGGAATTGGCAGGACTAGGCTCCAGACAGAAAGCAGTGAAGGGGGGAAACCAGTGTTACTACAGTCCTGAGAACTCCCTCCCCAGGAAAAGCATTATTTATTATCTGGCTAAATTCCAGCTTCTCTTGCTGACAAGAGGAGCAGCAAGTGAAGGGAAATAATCTCCCCTTAGCTGGCAAGAGGAAGTGATAAAAGCGGAGGGGAAGCTTACTCCGCTTCCTCCCATGACCCCAGAAGTGGGAAAGATCAACAAGCACTCATCTTTTACAAGCCAGGCTGTGTGAAACCCAGTGCTTTTGGCATGTAGCTACGCCTACGCCCCCCAGTTGTACATAAAGGTCAGCCTATGACGGAACTGACCACCAAATGCACTTTAATGTAATGCAGCACAGAGCTGTAGTGCTTTCAAATGCAGCCTAGAACCTCCAGCTCGGCTGCCAAACTCTAGCTAAGGGGGGAAGGTGCCAGCACAATATTGCACACGCGGGCACAGGCATGAGAAAGAATATTTTAAAATCTCACATCTCAAATCCTCGCCCGCCCTATCTTGTTAAATGAAGAAAATGCAGGTCGTGTCCGGCAGCGGGGTTCAGCGGCACAGCGCAAGCTGACAGATGTTTTACATCACCACATGCACTTTTACACAGGAACTGGAGCAAAGGCTAACTCATGGAATAGGCTAGATGGAAGCATTTCCCCTCAACCGCTCCATTCTGGGAAAAAGGGCTGGAAAATGAGCAGAAGAGGTACAAGGACAAACTGATTTTCTAAAAAGTTTTTAGAGGAGTAAAAAAAAATTCTCCCTTAGCCACATGTGGCGTAAAAACTTCAGTCACACTAAAACCTGGCTTTAACACGAACCTCCAAGGGGTATCACAATGCTTGTATTTATTGCACCTCTTCTGCTCTTCACGTGCACAAACACACACGGTTCTTGCCTGCTGCTCCTCACGTACCCGCCCTGCGTTCTCACAGCTCCCACATCATCATTCTGGGGGACGGTGCTGGGCCCTGTACAACACTTCCGTACTATCATCAACTGCTTTGCTTTTGAAGACAGGGGTGTCCCAAAGCATCTGCAGGCTTTAGGAACTCACAGCAGCATACAGAATTCACAATACAGCTGACAAGTAACTAAATACTCATAATCAGTCAAAGGCCTAAAGATTTCCTACATATATTCTGGGCTGCATCCAGAGAAGTGTGGCCAGTAGGTCAAGGGAGGGGATTCTCCTGCTCCACTCTGCTCTGGTGAGACCCCACCTGGAGTGCTGCGTCCAGCTGTGGAGCCCTCAACATCAGAAGGATATTGACCACTTGGAGCGAGTCCAGAGGAGGCCACGGAGATGCTCCGAGGGCTGGAGCCCCTCTGCCATGAGGACAGGCTGGGAGAGTTGGGGTGTTCAGCCTGGAGAAGGGAAGGCGCCGGGGAGACCTGATAGCACCTTCCAGTGCCTGAAGGGGCTACAAGGAAGCTGGGGGGGACTTTTTACAAGGGTCTGTAGTGACAGGACAAGGGGTAACGGGTTTAAACTGAAAGTGGGGAGGTTTAGATTAGATATCAGGAAGAAATTCTTCACAGAGAGGGTGGTGAGGCACTGGAACAGGCTGCCCAGAGAAGCTGTGGATGCCCCCTCCCTGGATGTCTTTAAGGCCAGGCTGGATGAGGCTTGGAGCAACCTGGTCTAGTGGAAGGGGTCCCTGCCCATGGCAGGGGGGGTGGAACTAGATGATCTTTAAGGTCCCTTCCAACCCAAACCGTTCTGTGATTCTGTGATATTGAAAAAAAATTGGCTACAGACTGCAGGTGCTTTCCTGCTCTGAAACTTAAATACTGCCCCAATCCAGGAGAAGCCTACCAGTTGCAGAATGAACATAAACCAGTTAGGACAAGGCCCTGTAAAAAAACCCCTCCCTCCCCACACTCACACCGTGTTTTAATACGAGACGTTACATTATGCCCTAACCATACAGCTACATGACACAATTAGACCTTGTGTAGGAAGGACTGAGTATTTATGATGAAAACATTCAATGCCATTTACAGGAGTTCAACAATTTGAGGGAATTATCCTCAACCCATTAAGGAAGTTTTCCAGAGAGCAACCATGTTGTTATACGCGTGTCCGTTAGCATGTGAATAGCAATTACGTTAATGCTGCAAAATAACTGGGGATGGAGGTGATGAAGAGGAGGAAGGCAAAAGACAGGGACAGGGCCAGGATCTATCAATTCTAAAACTTCCAGGATCTATCAGTTTTGACAGTGAAAACCGGATTTATATGTTTCTCAGTACTAATAATCTTCCAACCAAAACAGAGACACTAAAACCTTGCTGGAGGTCCATAGGGGTACCGATAGGTAGACACCATTATTCCAGCACCACACCCCGATAGAATTAAAACGAATGGGCTGGTTTAGTTCTATCTCAACTAAATAATGAGGAAAATCTCTTAAGAGACTGTGAATTAGGTGCTTCACCTGAGGTCTCCCTAACCCTCGCTCAGAAATTGCCCAACGGTCGACACACAAGGCTCCAGCCTCGTTAATTCTGGTGAAAGGCTCAACTCAGCCAACACCAAGCTGCTGTAGTGCAGTCGTTGAGAATGAAACAGTTCTGAAAATAAATGACTTGGGGGGCAAAAAGCGATTGAAATGCTCCTGTTGAAACCTAAAGTCCTGAACAATTATGTGAGAAACTCAATTTTCTTTAAACAAACGAGTTTCTTCCCTCTTGGTGAGGAAGGCTTGAAGATAGGGTGCACACTTCAAGGCTTGCACAAAAAAATCCCTGATGGAAAGTTAAACTTATTTTCACATTCCCACAAGTTTAAATCTAAGTCTAAATGTAGTATTATTTCTTGAAGACACAAATTCAGAAAGGGTGGAGCTGTCAAACCCAGGAAAATCAACCTCACTACAACGCACTGAAAAGCATCCCATGCTCTCAAATATTAATTGTAACCTTATGACTGCCAAAAAACAAAGGGAGGTGGGGTGTTTTCCAGCTTTTCTGTGCCTTGTCAGTCACAAGATCTTAGAGATGGATTCCTGCTAGATTTTGGCTACAAGTTCCTGGTTCACTAAGCCCTAACAAGGGGTTGCTCAGAGCCAGTCAGGGAGGTCAGACAGACAGCCTTCTTCAGTAAGGAGAGAAGTGCCAGGAAAACAAGAGAAATATTCTCCTCGTGTCCCAAGGTTGGCCCCAGGGCGCCTCAGAGATCAGGCAGGAGGAGAGGAATTGCAGAGCACAGTATCAACTGGAAAACAGCATGCGATCACACAAACAGAGCCTGTAACAGCAGCAGCGCGCCATCCAACCTTCGACACTTCGTGTCACTCGAGACCATTAACGCGGGGGTTTTGCCAGCGGTTATACGTAAATATATTGCAAACTCAGACACAGAAAGGCCAACTGGAAAACATGAAACTGTATTTTCCAGAAGACACAGGAATTACCCCATCACTCGCCTGCCACAGATTATTTATGTCATGTGGCAAAAGCAGTATATCATGTATATTTGCAAAATCCCAGGGAAGGGAGAAAAATGCTTTTGCAGATAAAAGAATGCAGCTTCTGTATGTTGATTCAGTGAAGAGCAGCAAGAACAGGAAAGCAAAATGCCTTAAATTTATGGCATTAAAGAAATTATCTTGGAAAGGCTTAATAAATACGATGACACTTACTTTTGTGAAGCAGTCCATAAACGACGTCTTGGTTTTTTGATCCACATGTCAAAACCTTAATTGGTTGTCTCCAGAGCATGGACTTCAAGAATTAAAAATATAGGCAAACTACATAAAGGGTCACAGGCTGAGCTGAAGCTCTGTTTCCCTTTTCAATTTAGAAAATTTTGCTAAGATGCCAGAGGCAGAAGATCCAAAAAGAATATTTTAACCTTTAAATCTCCCAGACGGCGCTTCAGGGAAGGCGGGTTTTGAACAACTCGGGTCACACTGGAAACAGGTCCACACCTGCAGGCTCTACCCGAGAGCTTCTCATTGCATTTGCAGAGTCGGGCTTTTAGTTTTTAAGCATTTAACTGCACTCTCCAAAGATAAAACTGTTTTGGCAAAATCCTGCTGCTGTGCAATGCACTTTTTGGAAGCTCAGGAGAAGCTTGTTGCTCTGACACACTTGTTCTTCGTGGAGAGGCATAAACCTGCAGCCCTCACTCAGTCCAAATTTCTGCAGAATTCAAGGGAAATGAGTCTTTATGATTCAACTATTACCAATGTTCAAAGCACAACCGTGAGGATAAGAGCAATAGTGTAAACCAACCTGACGCAGCACCCCTGAAGTCACCCTGGGCTGACCCCGCTGTCACAGCAGCGAGTGTGACTCAGTTCCTCTCTGGGCACGTGCTCATTAACTCGAGCTAAACGCCCAGGTCCTTAAGTCACTCAGCAAGCAATTAGTGGTTACCGTGACAAACTGGGGACCTCGCACAGCAAAGCATTACTCCACATATGTGACAGCAAGAAGCAGAACGCTTCCAGAAGCAGCCCCCACGCAGCTCCACATTGTGGACAAATGAAATATTTAAGTTCTTATTTTGCTTTTTTATATTGGTATTTCAATTAGATTTTGTACTAATAACTTCCTAGTTTCCAAAAGAAAACGACGAATCGCCAACAATCCTGTGTAGAAGAAACACTCCTCTCCAGCAAGCACTGATGCAACGGGAGCACACGCAAGACGTGAAACGCTGCGGGCCTTGCCGTAACTCAAACTGCCTTCAGCCACGGGACCCAGCGCACGCAGACGTGCATGAACTCCCCGGAGTATGCACACACAGCGTACGTACCTCACCGCACAGGGCTGTGTGAAACACGTGCTCTGGCCCAGACTGGTTTTGTTTAATTCAAGGGCATGTTATGGTAGCAGTAAGATTTATTGCTGTTGTTGCAGATAGACTTGGGCTTCGAGTGCTTGTTTTACACTTAATCTGATCAAAGCAACCTGCAAAACACATGCACGCATAATCCTCACATACACACATAATCCTAACAGAAAAAAACATAGAAGAAGAGAATGGTTTGGGTTGGAAGGGACCTTAAAGACCATCCAGTTCCAACCCCCTGCCATGGGCAGGGACACCTTCCACTAGACCAGAATGATGCAGGATATGGATCATTCACCATCCACATCTTAATTGTTTTACAATGGGAAAATAAAACATGCAACCTTATGACAATGAAGAATTTTAAGACCATGTGGATATTTTATTGTTAAAAATCCCTCTCTCCTTGTCTACTTAAAATCATAAAAGAGAAAATTGGAACATAACTTTCCAGACTGTCTCCAAGGGAGCTGAGGCTCTGTATTTTTATGGCATCAGACAGGCACAAACAGTCAAAACAGTTGCGAGGGGCAAGCAGTACTCCAGGACCAAAGCTTCCCTGCGCCCTGATTCAGCATCACCACCAACCAGCTCTAAAAAGATCTGTTTACTCTGAACTCCACTTAGTTTAAAGTAGCTAGAAATCGAGGGACACAGGGAGGCTTAAAAGAGTTCAAAGTAATGCAGGGACCATGTACCAGGGGAAATAAAACCCAACACATCCCATCCGGGGTGTGTTCCAAGTGCACATCACGGCTCTGGTGTTACCGCTAAAATGCATTAATAATGCAAGATGCAGTCTAAGAGCTCGCGTCTCCAAAAAGTTTCCCAACCTCACTCAGTTTTAAAACAAATGGCAAAGCATAACACTAACTGGAACCGTGAGAGCCACGAGAGAAGGTGCGTGGAAGGGACTCTGAATCAAGCTCTGAGCTTCTCAAGTCTCACACCGCCACAACGCATGAATAATCCTGGGCTCCCCCGACCTCAGACAGGCAGCACCCTCATCCTGATATGACACTTGCCTCTCTTTCATGCAAATCCTTCCCACCCCCAGGACTCCAGCTTCCAGTGGGTTCTCTGCCCATTCCAGCATTGCTACACCTACAATTTTTGCAGGACTTAAAGAATTATTAAATCATTTACCCGCTGTAAGAATAACAGAAGTTGTTTTGATTTTCTGAACTCCTTAACGTTGGTAAATGGGAACTTGGTAGAAAATTGGTTATTTTAAAGCCTGAATGTTTTGGCATGTCACACTTGCAATAAATAAGGTTAACACTCAAGCACAATAAACAGCAAGTATGCAGCTGCACTGAATTTCAAGGTAACATCTGAGTTTTGCTTAGTATCTCAACATAAACTGGCAGGATCAGACAATACCCCCACCCAAAAAGTGAGTTTTTCCAAGCAATTTGTTTTATAACCGTATTTACAAGCTCCATCAGTCTTCCAAAGAAACAGAATTCATTTTAAGGCAGCTTCACGCATCCTGAACACACATAAAATATCCGGCACTAGATATTTTTATTTCTAACTTGTCATAATACTGGCTCTGTGGGTATCTCTTAAGCAACAGCCTTCCCTTTAAATTATTACTGACACAATCCCAAGTGTGACAGTGCCAAAAGCTTGCTCTGTAGTTGGAGGTGTCAGCCCTGACCACAACTCCCAAACCAATCCTCGACTGACAAAAAAACATGTGATGGGGCTTTAAGCAGCTGTATGCAGGCCTAAGGAAGCTTCTCGTAACAGCTCCTCCTGGGCAATGAAATATCTGAAGGGAAGAAATTCAGGCTGGTGGTAAGGGAAGGTCTTGCACCTTAAAAATAAGTGCCATGGCAAGTAATTGATTTTTTTATTAATGTTTCTTTCATTCATATGGTAAAAGGGTGGAGAGCAGAACTGCTGAGTAGCATCAAAGTGTGTTCAGTTGGTTCCAAGAGAGATTAAGGAAGTTGTACTTGAGGAGAAGGAGGCTTGAAGAGGAGGTGACAGCATCCCATGCTTCCTCTTTTTTTTATTTTAAAAAACCTCAACCATACAGCCACACGACATATAATGGAAACATTCAGTCTTGTACAGCGTTACCAGGAAAACCTGGCTTTGTAGGTTCTGTTGACAAAATGGCCAGAAATGAAAAGTTAGAGGAAATAAGTAATTGATACCTTTGGAATCCCCAGCGGACAGCTTTTTGGCCTGGAGAGCCAAAGGTCAGAGCCTTGCCTGCAGGACATGGAAGCAGAAGCCTCCGTCTTCTGCTCACACACCACAGCAAGGGATAAAATAACAAAGCCATCAAAGTCCACCATCACGTTCCAACGCCTTCTAGACACTGTAACAGCACGTGTGGGCGAGAGTATGCGCCCGTGCGTATGCTTCCCCTTCTAAAACTACAAGTCTGCCTGAACCCAGACCCTTGGGAAAGTTTACATTCCCAGGAAATCTTCTGCAGCGATCTCTCTGTTGCAAATAAAACAAAAAAACAAAACCTGGGTCTCGGCTTAGCAGATCTGGAAACATCCTCTCCGATGCACGTGCAGCTACACACAGTGTGTCAGGACCATTGAGAGAATAACCTGGAGTTCAGCACCCCGCACGCCCCTGCGTGAGATTATGTTATGAGTGAAACAGATGGAAAAGCAAGGTTTGTTTTCAGAGACTGGGAACCACCTGCAAACCAGCTCACACAACCATCACGAGCAACCGGTCTTCGGTTCCAGGATACAGAGCAAACCTGCCAACACAGACAGAGCGTATCTGGCCTGCTCAAACCAACACACCTTAATCAGCAAGAGGTCTCAAAGCCAAGCCAGGAATCTGCATTTTGCAGGATCAGACTGTATCCTGTCCTTCTTCACCAGGAAATGAATGAAAACCTAACTACAGGAAGAAAGGTACACACACACTGTTGGGAAGCCAAGCTAATGAACAAACAGCTTAAAAACCTGTAGCCTAACTTACTACCCCTGAGCTGCCAACTCTGTCATCAAACCTCAAAATGCTGGCACATACACACAAACCAAACAAACCACCCTTTTTGTAAGCAGGTCCAGTAAACACAACATATTCCCACTGATGTTTGGTTTAACAGCTAATACATCCACCGGTGTGATAGACCTCCATTGGAGAATAAAAACACACCTCTGCTTCTGTAGACCTCAGGGATCAGATCAACATGAAGTTTGCTTAATATCACACCAGCTTGGCATGCTCGCAGGTCTCGGGGTCCAATATTGTGCTGCATTTTAGCAGCACTCCTGTTAACACCATGGCTTACTGTATTCAAAAACATAAGGCTTTTAATCCCCTCTCACACTATGAAACACTAGTGAAATAGGGATTATTTTTCTGGAGCCCACAGATTCTTTTCAGATTTTTAATATATTTGAATTATACTGCATCTTCCTGGGTTTTTTTCAGGTCATTAAACCTCAGGGAAGAAAAATTTTTCCAACACAACGCTGCTCCAGTTACTAATTAAAACAATTTTCAGAGCTGCCTGTGACGCGCTGCTAAAGATGATTTACGACAGTGGCAAACAGCGGGAGGTCAATGCCAAAGTTAACAGCTGGGCTGTTACAGTCGCTGTTAAGATTTACTCATCCCCCACCAAATAGCCACTACACACCAAGAAGGGCTAAAAATCCACAAACAAGTTTGCTGTATTTTCAGTGTTAAATGCAGGGGAAGAAAAAATAAGCTGGATTCCTGCAGGTCAACGTTTCCAAAGCGGAGCACCACAAGTCCCCGATGCAAAGAAGAGCCAAGTGTGCATGGATTTCCCCGAAACCCTTCTGACCCGCCAGCACTCAGCACATGAGTAAGAGAAGACGCCCATCTCACAGTATTCAAGCCTGAGAAAACGCTTATCCACATTGGCACAGCGATCTCTCCCGTGCTAATAAAGCAGGGAAGAAACGCACAAAGCGGGAACACTCAAAATCCTTTCAAACAGAGCATCCCCGATCCGCCCGTCTGTCCTAAGAGGAGAAGCACCCCACTCCCGTGCCACATGCAGTGCATACCAACTGTCCTTTATAAACGCATAAAAACATCCAAAGGCAAAAGGAAAAGAAAAAAAGGCTGAACTACCTGTTCAACTGACCCCTATGGTTAAAAAACTCATTTGCTGTGGACGCTGGTTTGTGGGTCATAGTCCACCCTCCCATCTATACACCTTAAAGTTAAGGACAGACATGGAATCAGCGAGCTAACCTCAATAAATACTAATGGAAGAAAATATTTCCTCCCTGAGACAGGCAATTCAATAGCCAGCCAGTTGAGTAATGCCAGGCAAATTGCCTTTTCCTTTACAAAAAGAGATAAACATTTATAAACCCCTGATTCCAGCGACCATCAGTCAAAGGGAGAAAGGTGAGAGCAAAGCTGTAAGAGCGGCTGAGCAGCTAAAGCCAGAGGGAAGGTGGGTGTAAGCCCTCAGCAGACTGCAGCTGCCTGCCCCCACACCGGTCAGTGTCACCCCTCCAAACTCACACAGACACCGCCTCAGAGACCGACCGACAGCCCGCCCTCACCAAACAGCTCCTCTCAACATGCCCCCCCGGTCACTGCCCTCTCCTCCTCCAGAGGCCATCGTCGCTGAAGGAGCTTGCAGAAGGGAGCTGTACAAGTAGAGCCACAGAACGGTTTGGGTTGGAAGGGACCTTAAAGACCATCCAGTTCCAACCCCCCTGCCATGGGCAGGGACACCTTCCACTAGACCAGGTTGCTCCAAGCCACATCCAGCCTGGCCTTGGACACTCCCAGGAATGGGGCATCCATAGGTTCTCTAGGAACCTGTCCCAGTAGTAAACGTGCGAGCAACAACAGCAAGGTTTCACGGAGCGATGCTCGTCGTACTCAGCGCTACCCTTCCACGATGAAACCCGTGCCGGGTTTCTCCCCATTTCGCTGGCAGAAAGCCAAGCAAGCTGGAATTTCGCAGGTGCAATCTTGTTCCAGGGGTGAATTTTTCTGAGGAGTTAGTGGCAAGTTAGATGCAAGACCAGGAAACAGAAGAATCCAAAAACTGAGGTGAACTTACTCGAATATTTTCCTAACTTTTCTCGGCATCAAGAAGCTTGGCCTAGAGACTCCAAATTTTTTCATATCTGTTGATCTTGGCAGGATACTGTGCCAATTTTCAAGGAGTTGTGGCTGGAATTATTAAGTTAATAGAAGCGGTTTCCACCTACGGTATGAACAGAGTTGTTTTTATATACCCACATCCTTAACGCAGCCCTTGCAATATCTGCCCCTACCACTTCATCGCAGAGAAACCACGCGGGGAAGACAGGGAAGGCCTTGGTCTAACGAAGGGGAACATAACATATCTGAAGAGGGCAGAGTGATTTGGGGAGATGAGCAGCACCCAGGGGCTGGAAGGCTGAAAAGGAGCACCACTGGGTGTGCAATATGGATGTGGCTGTCACAACCACTCATGTATTCATAAAGACGAGCAAAAACCAGCATAAAGTTTTTCACAGCACCAACACAGCAAAATTCCGGTCACCTTTTCTGATTTTTGGCCATGTATGTCCATTCTTTTAAAAGGGATTGGGGCAGGGGGACTGCTGTTCCATGTTTCGCTCTTCGAAATAAATGATTTTTTCTTTTTAAACACTTGGCCAATGAGCAGAACTTCTGAAGACATTACGGCGTGGAGCTGTGCATGACTGCCAAGATCCTGACACCTGTCGTACCCACAGAAGAGCTGGGGGAAGGAACTGAAGGCAGCGAGCAGGCTTAGTTTGCAGTCCCTGAGTCAAGGTCCTGCACCTGGGTTGG
>NW_010227728.1:32800-33625 GCF_000690775.1 Eurypyga helias | reverse complement strand
GTGTGAAGTCTGTTATTTCATCCCTTACAACAGGCTACAAGGAAGCTGGGGGGGACTTTTTACAAGGGTCTGTGGTGACAGGACAAGGGGTAATGGGTATAAATTGAAAACAGGGAGGTTTAGGTTAGATATCAGGAAGAAGTTCTTCCCGGAGAGGGTGGTGAGGCACTGGAACAGGTTGCCCAGAGAAGCTGTGGATGCCCCATCCCTGGCTGTCTTCAAGGCCAGGCTGGATGTGGCTTTGAGCAACCTGGTCTAGTGAAAGGTGTCCCTGCCCACGGCAGGGGGGGTGGGACTAGATGATCCTTAAGGTCCCTTCCAACCCTAACCATTCTGTTAGTCTATGATTTTATGCATTATTACAGCTCTCCAGCTGCGATGCGAATGTTCTGAGTGGCACAGCACTGCATGCAACACAGCAGCTGCTATAGGTTCAAGGGTGAAATTCCAATAATAGTATGCTATGTAATCTCTGGATAAATATTTATGCTTGTGAAGGTTAAGTGACTTGAAGTACCATAAACTCCATCCTTTCGGGCAGGCTGCTGTCACTTAAGCCTTCTTGCAGTGACCTACCACTGACCTCTCCCAGTCTAGAGGCAGAATGGTTGCTGCAGGTCAGCTGCTATAGGTTCAAGGGTGAAATTCCAATAATAGTATGCTATGTAATCTCTGGATAAATATTTATGCTTGTGAAGGTTAAGTGACTTGAAGTACCATAAACTCCATCCTTTCGGGCAGGCTGCTGTCACTTAAGCCTTCTTGCAGTGACCTACCACTGACCTCTCCCAGTCTAGAGGCAGAATGGTTGCTGCAGGTACAATT